>NC_050101.1:21324621-21347121 GCF_902167145.1 Zea mays
TGAACCTGATTAGTGGATAATGAATCACTTTGTATAGTCCTCTACCCCAGACCTAGGGAACACTAGAGTGCCTATCCCTTTTCTGTTATGAACATGTGACCTCTCTCTGCTGCATATGTTTGGTATTTTGTTTTTGTTTGTTATTTTCCCAAGTGCATAGTGTGAATGATTGCTTTACGTAGACAACGAGCAGTCTGTGTTTCCCGAGGCAGTTGCAGAGGAAGTCCCTGATCAGCAGTTTGGTGAAGGCAAGTGTCCTCTGTCCCATTATGTCCTATTCATTTATAACTCACTACCCCGCATTACTTACTTGAAACCTAAGGATTGACTAGCTTTACACTTTACTTTATCCTTGATGACCTTATGGGCTGTTATGGTTAGCACTCTGCTATTGCCTTAACTTAATCAATGAACATGATGTGACTATTTATGATACTGTTATCCTGATGATGTTGATGATCTTGTGATACTCTAGGGGGCTCAGGCTGTTTCCTGAGTACCTCTCCGTAAGGACCTGTTCGTTGAGAGACCACCCGGGATAACAGTGCAACCATGAGGGTGAAATGGGATGCCCTTAGCTGATTAATTAGTTGAACTAGAGGTGTAGTTGCTTAGCCGTCGTGCCGTCAATGGGGTCCAGGCACAGTGCTTGCTCTGCCGAGGCTGAGTGCCGAGGTTCTTTCGTTTTGCTCTTTGTTAGTCACTCTCCTGCGGGGAGGGGTACTGTGTTTATCAAACTGGAGAAACCTAACGGGCAGCTATGATCTCTAGGGAATCTTTGTAAAAGCTACGTAGTGATGCCCTGCCGGACCACCTAGGTAGTGGTCAATGGGGATTAGCTCTCCCCGGGTAGAAAGGGAATCACGGCTCATGGGTAAAGTGTGCAACCTCTGCAGAGGGTAGTGAAACTGATATATCAGCCGTGCTCACGGTTAAGAGCAGCCTTGGGATCCTCTTTGATTAGAGATACAGATGGTTCGAGATACAAGGATTATGTTATGGTTTTGGTTCGACGGTGATGATGATGTTCCTCGATGAGGAAATGGTTTACGGGTTGGTTAATGCTAAAATCTGGCTTCTACTAATGATAAATACTTGACCAACTAAAAGCAACTGCTTGAGCCTAACCCCACATAAAGCTAGTCCACTTCAGCCAAACGGGACATTTGCTGAGTACGTTGATGTGTACTCATCCTTGCTTTACCACAAAACACTAGGTTGTCCACATTGCAACCACTGCTCAGGAGGAGACGAAGTCGTGGAAGGAGACTTCTAGGAGTTCCAAGACTACGACGAATTCTAGGTGTGGGTTGGCGGCAACCCCCAGTCAGCTGCCTGTGGAGGCCTTATCTTTACTGCGTTTCGCTAGTACTTTGATTTACCTGTTAAGACGATGACTATGTGGATGTCTATGACTCTGTGATGTAATAAGTTAATACTCTTTTATGTTATTATTCGAGCATTGTGCGATGATGTTCATTTATGTAATCGCTGTGTACGTGAGTTCTGATCCTGGCACGTACATAGTTCGCATTCGGTTTGCCTTCCAAAACCGGGTGTGACATAAGTGGTATAAAAGCCGTGCTGACTGTAGGACCGCTGACCTAGAGTAGCACTGGTCGTACTAAGGACTATTGACCTTCCCTCTCACCTTGACCTCTGTTGTTACTTCAAAAGTCGGTCACTTCGACCAACCCTATGTTTTACTACATATATATACTATATTATACCTTGTCCAAAAATTTTTTATCTTATTCTGTCTATGGTTTATTCACTTGTCATATTAGTTCTGCTCTTACTCTTGTGATTACGGTGTCTTTTGTAGATGGCTCGTCTTAGACACACTGCACGTAAGTCGATGATTCCTTTCCTGCCGTCTCGACTTGCGGAGCGTCCTCTGCACCGCACCGTGTCCGGACAGTCGAGTCACCTGGAGAGGCTGCACCACCGTCTGCGTGAGGAGCAGGAACGCCGGCGCCAGCACGGAGAGCAGCAGGGCTCTTCCTCCTCACCCCAGCAGGAGGTGGAGACCGTGAGGCCCCGTTCCTCTGTTGCCCAGCTAGAGGCGCCCCTTGTACCACCGCGGGACGCCCCGGCTGTTGGAGGAGCTACTGGAGGAGATCCCGACGACGACGCCTCAGACCACAGCACGGAGTCTTCTGAGCCGCAGGAGGCGGAAGGATGGGTCGCCCGACCCATCACCCGTGACGCCGCTCGCGGTTGTCACTTCCACGACGCACTCGACACCTTGCTGCGCCAGGCTTTCGACCGGCACACCTGGTCGATCGAGTATCGTTGTGTAGTCTACCAGCACAGTCGCGGGAGGTACCCGGACCGCTGGGAGGCTACCTGCCTAGTTCGCCGTCCGGAGGATGACCACCGGGGTGCGGAGGCCGTCTCGGAGCACTACTCCATCTCCGAGAGGGACACTGCAGAGGCGGCTATGCAGGATGCAGCACGGCGAGCACTCTCCCAGTACTGTTCTTTGTTCGGTGGCGTGGCCGACGGTCTTAACCTTCGGTACTACCCCCGCCGCCCTTCTGGCAGCACAGAGAGTGTGGTTGTCTCGCCTGTGGGTGAGGGTAACCCTAGGTTGAGCAGCACAGTCAACCTAGTCGCAGTGCTTAACACTGAGCTGGACCACTCTCTGGACGAGCTAAGCAGGGCTCGAACGGGGATTGCGGAGTTGCGTGCTGAGCTGGCAGAGCGCCATCACCAGGAGGGTGGTTCCCCCGCTCCTGTTGGGACTCAGCACCCATACCGCTCGCCGCCACGTGGTCACCACACTTATGGTTCCCCTATCTGTAAGACCAGGATAGATCTAGATCCTTAGACCGTTAGCGTCGGAGTTTGTAATAATCCTTAAGTCAGATGTCTCAGTCTTAGGTAGTCAGTTTGGTCTGCTTATCAGTTGCTTCCATTTAGTTTAGTTTGCTTATCAGTTGCTTTCATGCTTGTTATGATGAACTTGTGCTGGATTCGAATCTTTGTAATGACTGTTGCCAACCTGTGGGTTTCCCCTGCAGTTTGGCCTAGCTAGTAATGTTAATGAAGTCAGTTGCTTAGTTGGGAAACCATTTGTCTCCACTTTCCTTCTTATCTGAGAAGCTGTGTTGAATCATAATGAGGATCAGTGAAGCTCTCTGTTCACTCAGTGTCATGAAGAATTCTGTATTCTCTTTTCTTATGCTGAAGGGTTGTAAGATCAATGCTGATGTATGAATGTCTTCCACAGATGTCTGACAACAGGCGCCGATGCAACAGGCGTGCTCAGCAAGAGCAGCATGACCAGCAGGAGGAACAACAGAGGCAGCCTCCCCCACCACCCCCGATGTCAGTGGAGCAGATGTTCTTGATGCAGACCCAAGCAGTGCAGGCCATTGGGCAGACTCTGGTAGCCATGCAGCAGGCTCAACAGCAGCCCCAACCCCAATTGCAAGTGCAGATGCCCCAGATGCCACAGGATAAGCGTGGTGAGTTCATGAGAGGGCACCCTCCTACCTTCGCCCATTCTGCTGACCCCATGGATGCAGAAGACTGGCTGCGCGCAGTGGAAAGGGAACTACGCACCGCCCAATGTGACGACAGGGAGAAGGTTCTGTATGGTCCCCGTCAGCTAAGGGGAGCAGCCCAGTCCTGGTGGGAGTCCTACCTCGCCACCCATGCCAACCCCGAAGCCATCACCTGGGAAGAATTCAGTGAGAGTTTCCGCAGGTACCATGTGCCGGAGGGACTGATGATCGTGAAGAAGGAGGAAGAGTTTCTGGCTCTGAAGCAGGGACCCCTGTCTGTTAGTGAGTACAGAGATAAGTTTCTGCAGCTGTCTCGTTATGCACCTGAAGACGTCAACACTGATGCTAAAAGGCAGTACAAGTTCATGAGAGGTTTGGTGGATCCCCTGCATTACCAGCTGATGAATCACACCTTCCCCACCTTCCAGCACCTGATCGACAGGGCAGTTATGACCGAGAAGAAGCGTAAGGACATGGAAGATCGGAAGCGCAAGATGAGTGGATCCCAGTCCGGAGGCATCAGCCGTCCACGTTTCTCAGGCAGTTCTTCTCAGCAAGGCAGGCCTGGTCACCCACAGGGATACCAGAATCAGAATCAGCGTCCGCATCAGCAGCAGTTTCAGAGGTAGTACCCGCAGCAGCAGCAGCAGTATCGTCAGCACAGCCAGCAGGGAGGTAATCAATATCAGAAGCAGAACAACCAGGCACCTCGCCTTCCTGCCCCAGCAGCAAATCAGAGCAACCAAGCAGCCCCAGCACAAGGAGGAGGCAGAGGATGTTTCCACTGTGGAGAACAAGGCCACTGGGCGATGCAGTGCCCGAAGAAGGCGGCGCAGCAGCAGACCAACCCCAATGCTCCAGCAAGGCAAGGTGTACTGCAGCCGACAGCAGGCAATCGTAACCAAGCGTACAACCGTGGAAAGGTGAACCACTTGGAGGCCGAAGCAATTCAGGATGCACCAGATGTGGCATTAGGTATGTTCTCAGTCGAATCTCATCCCGCGAAAGTGCTATTTGATACTGGTGCAACTCATTCATTTGTCACTGCAACATGGGTAGAATTGCATAACATTTCAGTAGAGGCAATGATGCCGCCTATGAGGATTAATTCGGTTGGTGGCAAGGTACAAACAGATAAAATATGCTCAAATATAATGGTGGAAATAAGGGGGATAGGATTCCCCAGTGACTTAATAGTAATAGACACCCTTGGGGTAGATATCATCCTAGGGATGAATTGGTTAATGAAGTATGAGGCGAATGTTAGTTGTGACAAGAGGACCGTAACATTGAAGTCCCCGTCAGGAGAAGAGGTAGTGGCCGAGCTATGGATGCCTAAATCAGCGGAGGGAGCCTGTCATCAGATTTCAGTTGATAGTAAGGAGCCCAACCCGCTCGAGGCTATCAAGGTTGTGTCGGACTTTCCGGATGTGTTTCCCGAGGAGCTAACGGGCATGCCACCCGAGAGAAAGGTTGAATTTGCCATAGAGCTTGTCCCTGGTACCGCCCCCATTTCCAAAAGAGCCTATCGAGTGTCTGGACCAGAACTGGTAGAACTCAAGAAGCAGATAGATGAGATGTTAGAGAAAGGTTACATCAGGCCAAGTACCTCGCCTTGGGCCGCTCCAGTGTTGTTTGTAGAGAAGAAAGATGGTACCAAAAGGATGTGCATAGACTACAGAGCCTTGAATGAAGTCACCGTTAAGAACAAGTACCCCCTGCCAAGAATAGAAGATCTGTTTGACCAGCTCAGAGGTGCCAGCGTATTCTCGAAGATAGATCTGAGGTCAGGTTACCATCAACTCAGAATCCGACCCTTGGACATACCGAAGACGGCATTCATCACCAAGTATGGGTTATATGAGTTCACAGTTATGTCCTTCGGTTTGACAAACGCGCCAGCCTTCTTTATGTACCTGATGAACAGTGTGTTCATGGATTATCTGGACAAGTTTGTGGTAGTATTCATCGATGACATTCTCATATACTCTCAAAGTGAGGAAGATCATGTAGAGCATTTGAAGATGGTATTGCAAAGGCTTCGAGAGCATCAGTTGTATGCCAAGCTGGGCAAATGCGAGTTCTGGATTCATGAAGTCTTATTTCTAGGTCACATCATAAACCAAGATGGGTTGGCAGTGGATCCAAAGAAAGTAGCAGATATCCTGAACTGGAAAGCACCGAAGGATGTTCGTGGGATCAAGAGCTTCATTGGAATGGCCGGATACTATAGGCGTTTCATCGAAGGCTTCTCAAAGATTGCTAGACCAATGACAGCGTTACTAGCGAAGAAAGTTGAGTTTAAGTGGACCCAAAAGTGTCAGGAAGCATTTGAAGTACTGAAGAATAGATTGACTACAGCTCCTGTGCTAGTCCTGCCTGATGTTCACAAGTCATTTTCCGTGTATTGCGACGCTTCGTACACCAGATTGGGATGTGTGCTAATGCAAGAAGGAAGAGTGGTAGCATACTCATCTCGACAGTTGAAGATCCATGAGAAAAATTATCCCACACATGACCTGGAGTTGGCAGCAGTGGTTCATGCTTTAAAGACCTGGAGACATTACCTGTATGGGCAGAAGTGCGACATTTACACAGATCATAAAAGTCTGAAGTACATATTCACCCAGTCAGAGTTAAACATGAGGCAGCGAAGATGGTTGGAATTGATCAAAGACTATGAGTTGGAGATACATTACCATCCAGGCAAAGCCAATGTTGTTGCAGATGCTCTGAGCAGGAAGAGTCAAGTTAATATGTTGGCCTCGTACCCGATGCCGTATGAGTTAGCCAAAGAGTTCGACAGACTGAGCCTCGGTTTCCTGAACAGTATGCAAGGAGTAACAGTGGAGTTAGAGCCCACCTTAGAGCGGGAGATCAAAGAAGGGCAGAAGGATGATGAAAACATCAACAAGATCCGGCAGCTGATCTTAGAAGGAAGAGGCAAAGACTTTCGAGAGGATCAAGAGGGAGTAATATGGTTCAAGGACCGATTGTGTGTTCCCGACCTCAAACCTATTCGGGAGCTGATCCTAAAGGAAGCTCATGAGACAGCCTACTCCATACACCCGGGAAGCGAGAAGATGTACCAGGATTTAAAAAGAAGGTTTTGGTGGTATGGCATGAAAAGAGAGATCGCGGAATATGTCGCCATCTGTGATACCTGTCAGAGAACCAAAGCAGAGCATCAGAGGCCTGCCGGATTGTTGCAGCCATTGTGGATTCCTCAGTGGAAGTGGGATGAGATCGGGATGGATTTTATAGTTGGCCTACCTCGTACCCGGGCCGGTTATGATTCCATCTGGGTGGTTGTGGACCGCTTAACAAAGGTGGCCCATTTCATACCTGTGAAGACAACATACACCGGAGCAACGTTAGCTGAGTTATACATGTCACGGATAGTCTGCCTTCATGGTGTGCCGAAGAAGATAGTGTCAGATCGAGGAACGCAGTTCACCTCTCATTTTTGGCAGCAGCTACAAGAGGCTTTGGGCACCCATTTGAATTTCAGCTCAGCTTATCACCCGCAGACAGACGGTCAGACTGAAAGAACTAATCAGATCCTAGAAGATATGTTGAGAGCCTGTGCGTTGCAAGACAAGTCAGGATGGGACAAAAGATTACCTTATGCAGAATTCTCCTACAACAATAGTTACCAGACCAGCTTGAAGATGTCACCGTTTCAGGCACTCTATGGACGGAGTTGTAGGACTCCGCTGCATTGGGACCAGCCTGGAGAGAGACAGGTGTTTGGCCCCGACATTTTGCTTGAAGCCGAAGAGAATATCAAAATGGTTCGGGAGAACCTGAAGATAGCCCAGTCAAGACAGCGAAGCTATGCGGACAGAAGGAGAAGAGAACTGAGTTTTGAAGTGGGAGACTACGTCTATCTGAAGGTGTCACCTATCAGGGGAGTCAGAAGGTTCGGAGTTAAAGGCAAGTTAGCACCCCGGTACGTTGGACCATATCAGATTCAAACAAAGCGTGGAGAAGTGGCTTACCAACTCAACCTACCAGAAAGTTTGTCGGCAGTGCACAACGTGTTCCACGTGTCGCAATTGAAGAAATGTCTGCGAGTACCAGAAGAGCAGTTGCCAGTGGAGGGTTTGGAAGTTCAGGAAGATCTGACCTACATAGAGAAGCCAACGCAGATTTTGGAGTTTGCAGACAGGGTCACCCGGAGAAACACCATCAGAATGTGCAAAGTCAGATGGGGTCACCACTCTGAGGAAGAAGCAACCTGGGAACGAGAAGATGATCTAAAAGCCAAATACCCTGAACTCTTTGCTGACCAACCCTGAATCTCGGGGGCGAGATTCTTTTAAGGGGGATAGGTTTGTAACACCCTGAATTTGGGGGTATAAAATTTCTTTGCTCATATTCACAAATTCAGGTGTTACTTCCTTTTTTTTCATCCTTTCCCAATCTTCTCTTTCTCATTTCTATAGGAGAAAAGTGGTTATTTTATTTGTAATTATAGTCTATTAGCTCAAACCCTAAGGGAATATGAATTGTTGCATCATGTTGAACCCTAGATTTCACTTTTGTTTGGTGCATAATTCTCAAAAAGTCTAATTTGAATTTGGGGCTCATTTGAATTTGAATCAAATAGAATAAATAAAAGAAAAGGAGAAAACAATTCCAAAATAAAAGAAAAAGGCAAAGCAGCCCACTTCCCCGCCCCCCTCGGCCTTTCGGCCCAGTCGGCCCACCTCGCGCGCGCGCGCCTCTCCCCCCTCCTCTCTCTGCGCAGCAGGCCCGGCCTGTCGGCGCGGCCGCCTTCCGCGCACCCGCCTCCCTCTCTCTCTGCTCGCCCGGCCCCACCTGTCGGCGCTGCCGCCACCCCGCGCGCGCGCCCGCTCCCTCGCTCTCTCTCTGCCCATGGGCCCCCTCAGTCAGCCCCGCGTTCCCCACCCCGCGCCCGTTTTCTTCTCTCTCTCTGCGTCGCGGGCCCGGGCTGTCAGCTCCCTCATCCTCGCGTAACCGCCGCCGCGCGTGCCGCGGTCTCCGCGCCCACGTCGCGCGTGGGGCTCGCCCCACCTCGCCCTCGGCCACTTGAGCCCCGAGCCTTGCTCGCCATCTCCCCCTCCCTCATTTGCGCACCAACCGGCCCCCCTCTTCCACCTCTCCCTCGCTGTGCGCACGCCAGAGCGCCGCCGCCGTAAACCCCGCCGTTCCGAGCTCGGTTCCCGACCGCCGTTGGAGCTCCGCCGTGTCCATTGCCACGGTGAGCTTCGCCCCGACGTCCGCAACCCGGAACGCGCACCAATTTCCCCTTCCCCTCCCTATTTCTCTCTGCCCGCGCTCACCCGCCGTCCGCCGTGCAGCCGCCACCGTCGACCCGGGCCACCGTCGCATCTCCGTCGCCGCCGAGGAGTCCCCGGAGCCCGCCTTGAGGTAAAGAACCTCTCCCGCCCCTATTGGCCTTTATTTTGCTCTCTGCTGCGTTTGATTGCTCGTCGGAGTTGCTTACCACCGCCGCCGAGCCACTCTGCCGTGAGCCACCCCCCTCCGGTGCCCCTGCCCCGACCCAGACCCCACCAATGGATTCCCCGTGCCCTCCCTAACCTCCCCGGCCACTCGGATCGCCCCAAGGACCCGCAGGGCCCCCGCGCCCCTCGTCTCCGGCGAGCTCCTCCGCCGCGGGGACGAGCGCCGCCGCCCCAGCTAGCCGAAGGAGACGGGAGCCAGCCACCCCATCCCCTGTTAGAAATATGCCCTAGAGATAATCATAGAGATGAGCATATTTCTTTGTATCCATGATATATATATTGCTTAATTGAATATCCATGGAAGGCACCTTGTATTGATTAGCAATTATGTGAATTGTTTGTGAGATTCTATACTTATATGGTTATTCTAAATGATGTCCCTAGTCAGAGTCGATGACTAGCACATGTATTAGTTGATGACTACATTTCACAAGTCATGAACATGGAGATGTTAAACTAATGATGTGGGCGCATGTATGACATGAGGCTGGACCGACCCAACGTGAGATATTGTAATATAGTTCTCTTCTTGCAACATGAATACTGTATCCTTAGACCTGAGATTGTCGCATGTTCTCAAGATGTGAATTGACTTACTTAGGGACTATCAAACGCTATCCCGTAACTGGGTAGTTATAAAGGTAGTTTTGGGTTTGTCAGGAAGCATGCTATGAGGCATGGTCAGTCAAGATGGAATTTGTCCCTCTCTTTGTGAGAGAGATATCTCTGGGCCCCTCGAGTGATTGGATCAAGAAATGCATGGCCGTGCTAGGGTTAAGAGTTAACCATTGAAAGGATTCCAATTCACAGTATCGAGAAAGAGAGGTCAGCTTAGAGCCAGACCAAATATCGTGAGACAAAGGGAACAACATGTATGTAATGTAGCAATGGTTCGTCTGATATGATCTTTACGTACACATAGGAGTTGACATGTCTTGCTAGAGGCCGCTGTCAATTATTGGGCCAAGTAAGAGTACTCGGGCTATGTCTATTTGTACGTGAACCTATAGGGTCACACACTTAAGGGGAAGGAAGCCTAATTCGGATTAGATCCGAAATTAGACCGGGCTTTAGGGTTAATGATGGGCCTCGGCGTCAGAAGCCCACCATAACGCCTATATAATGAGGGGCGGGGGCGCGGTTAAGGGATAACCTAATTCGCCACCAGCGAACTAACAGCCGCCGCCCACCTCTCGCCCTCGCCAAGCCGCCGTCGCGAACCTAGCAGTTCGGTACGCGGCGCTTCCTCCCTGTACGTGTGGATACCTCGGAGGTGCTGCATCTGGAGCACTTGGACGAACCGTGCGAGGACGTGAAGGACGCCGGCGACTGCACGACACTGCTCGACGCGTTCGTCTACATCGAGACGTCTTCCGCTGCTCTGCGCGTCTAGTGGTAATTCCATGACCTATAACCGCAGTAGTTCTTGGTATTATGGGGTTGAAAATTTTGTTTTGCGCTAGTGTAGCCTCCCCGTAATCCTACAGTGGTATCAAAGGCAGGTTCTGCGTAAGTTTTAGGTCTGGATCTAGGTTCATGTGATGGATCTACTTGATGCACGGTTTGATTAGATCAATTGGTAATAAAGGGTTGAAGTAGATTACATCGGATATGACTGGAGAGATCAGTTCGTCCTTCTCTGTTGTATGCGCGACTTGCCCCTACCGGCTGGAATCACCATCGGGGCTAACTGCGTACACAACCAGCAGATTGACGTAACAGATCGACGTCATGAGTGTAATCTTATTCGGGTCGAAAGTCTCAGATTTGGGTTGATTTGATCAACCGCATGAGATTTCCAGTGGAATTTCCATACATACGATGCATGGAATCCTGTGAGGTTTTCAGGGCGCTGCCCTGAGACCCGCGGGGGGCGGCTCCCCCCTCGACCCCCCGCCCGCTGACCTGCGTGTAGTGGCGAACGTATAGAAACGTGTTTGTCTAACCTGTTTTTGCAGGACATGTGATCGGTATGGCTATTATGTGTATGTGATGCATGTTAATAAATTATTCATGACCTGCGTGTCGTGACCAGGGCAATACGGCTGGAGCCACATGTATTGTCCAAATTTAATGTAATGACCTGCGTGTCAACATGTGATGATCCAAAGCATATATGTAATTTGTTTACCAGCATACGTTAGATAGGTCTTGAAGGACTCATCACCTGGAGGATGGCATACCTATATCATGGAGATGGAGATCATCGTGATGGACAGATTATTGGAGATGGGGATCACCATGTGAAAGCAAGCCATACCGAATCACAACTGTTGTGTGAATGCCATTCTTATTGTTCTACTTGTTTATATTGCATATAATTCCTTGCGTGCGATGTTATAAGTAGGACGATCCCTCATAAATGTTTAAGTTTTAATGCCTCTCCAAACCTTGCACTATCATAAGTCTTGTACAATTGGTGGTGGGTCTATGAAATTAGGGTGCCACCAGTTTTCCTTGACTAGATAGGTTTGTATCGGATACGAACTGCAGAAAGGGTTGGTTAACTTAAACAAAGTCAACTTAATGGTTAAGGACTTTGAGGCATAAGGTTGGGAGCCGAGACATAGAGATGTCACCCAACAACAGGAGTCATATATATGATATGATTAGCAAGGAGTTGCTTACCGATCTACCTTGTCTTCTAGCGGTGATGCTAAAGCTCACTAGTAGACTTGTTAGTTGTGGATTCTGAATCACTAAGTATCAATAGAGGGATATTGATTTTAGTGGGAGTAGACTATTAAATGTTTAATATGATTTACTCTGTCATGGATATTTTTGTCTTAGTATTTTGCATTATTTTGTTGTAGATAAATGGCACCTAGCACACCAACATTTACTTTGCGATCGATTCTTGAAAAGGATAAGTTAAATGGAACAAACTATACGGATTGGATCCGTAACCTGAGAATTGTTCTCAGGGCTGAAAAAAAAGGAAGACGTTCTAGACACCCCACTGCCAGAGGATCCTGGTGAAAATGCAACTGCTGCAGCTAAAACCGCTTACAAGAAAGCAATGGATACTAATCTTGAAGTGAGTTGCCTAATGCTTGCTTGCATGGAGCCTGAGCTCCAGATGCAGTTTGAGACAAACCATGAGGTGTACGATATGATCGTGGCGCTCAAGGATATGTTCCAGACTCAGGCTAGGACTGAAAGGTTCAATGTGTCCAAAGCCTTTCTGGAATGCAAGCTAGCAGAAGGCGCAGCAGTTGGGCCACACGTAATCAAAATGGTTGGTTACAGTCAGAGGTTGGAGAAGCTAGGCTTCCCAATAAGCCAAGAGTTGGCCACTGACTTCATTTTGGCATCTCTTCCGCCCAGCTACGGAAACTTCATCACGAACTACCATATGCATGGGGCGGAGAGGGGCCTCAATGAACTATGTGGCATGTTGAAAACTGCAGAGGGGGACATAAAGAAAAGCGCTGGCAGCAGCGGCCATGTGATGGCGGTCCAAAACAAACCCAACTTTAAGAAGAAGGGTAAAACTCAAAAGAAGAAGGGCAAGGCAAAGGATACAGTATCCAAGCCAAATCAAAAGCCCAAGGCTGGACCAGCTGCAGATGCAGAGTGCTTTTATTGCAAAGAACTTGGTCACTGGAAAAGGAATTGCAAGCAGTACTTGGCCTCTATTAAGGATCGCGGCGGTAAGGGTACAGCCGCAGCAGGTACACTTGCTATTCACATTACAGAAATTTTTCTTGCTGATTCTTATATTAATTCTTGGGTATTTGATACCGGATCGGTTGCCCATATTTGCAATTCGATGCAGGGAATGATAAGAAGTAGAAGCGTGAAAAGAGGAGAAGTTGATTTCCGGGTAGGCAATAATGCAAGAGTTGCTGCGTTGACCGTCGGGACGATGCAACTCCACCTCCCATCAGGATTTATTTTGGAGTTAAATAATTGTTATCTAGTTCCTAGTATGAGTCGAAACATTATGTCTCCTTCATGTTTGATGAAGGATGGTTATTCATTTGCGAGTGAAAACAATGGTTGTGTGATCTCTAAGAATGGCATGTTTGTGGCTTTTGCATCCATTATGAATGGGTTATTCATTTTAAATCTTGATGATGCACCTATCTGTAATATTAGTGCTAAAAGGCCTCGGCCTAATGATTTAAGTCCTACCTACATGTGGCACTGTCGTTTGGGTCATATAAGTGAGAATCGCATGAAGAAGCTTCATTCTGATGGGCTTTTAACTTCGTTTGATTTTGAATCATACGAGACATGTGAAGCTTGCTTACTTGGTAAGATGACCAAGGCGCCTTTCACGGGTTTACCGGAGAGGACATTAGATTTATTGGAACTCATACATACTGATGTGTGCGGACCAATGAGTACGACAGCTAGGGGAGGATTCCAATACTTCATAACCTTCACTGATGATTTTAGTAGATA
The DNA here is from genome assembly GCF_902167145.1 of Zea mays. Classification (NCBI taxonomy): domain Eukaryota; kingdom Viridiplantae; phylum Streptophyta; class Magnoliopsida; order Poales; family Poaceae; genus Zea; species Zea mays. The sequence goes on from NC_050101.1 coordinate 21,338,036, forward strand.
TGGGTATGTCTACTTAATGAAACACAAGTCTGAATCCTTAGAAAAGTTCAAAGAGTTTCAGAATGAAGTAGAAAATCAGCGTGGCAAGAAAATTAAAGCACTGCGATCAGATCGTGGTGGTGAATATTTGAGTCATGAGTTTAGCAATCATCTAAAGAGTTGTGGAATTGTTCCACAGCTTACGCCGCCTGGAACGCCTCAGAGGAATGGCGTGTCTGAGCGACATAATCGGACTTTATTGGATATGGTTCGATCAATGATGAGCCAGTCGGACCTACCTTTGTCGTTTTGGGGATACGCTCTAGAAACAGCAGCTTTCACACTAAATAGGGTACCGTCTAAGTCCGTAGTTAAGACACCATATGAGATGTGGACTGGGAAGACTCCCAGTTTGTCTTTTCTGAAGATTTGGGGTTGTGAGGTTTACGTCAAGCGACTACAGTCGGATAAACTCACTCCAAAATCGGACAAGTGCATGTTCGTGGGTTATCCAAAGGAAACTTTAGGATATTACTTTTACCACCGGTCAGAGGGCAAAGTGTTTGTCGCCCGGAACGGTGTGTTCTTAGAGAAAGAGTTTCTCAAAAGAGAGAAAAGTAAACAAAAGGTGTATCTTGAAGAAGTTCAGGATGAGCCAGTGGGACAAGATTCAACAAGTGATGCTAATGTAGCAGAACAAGTTGAGACGTCTATGGCAAGAGAATCACCACCACAACCACGAAGGTCAGCAAGGCTTCGCGAGGCACGAGGAGAAGTGCTATTGTTGGGCAATGGGGAAGTGTTGTTGTTAGACAACGACGAACCTGCAACATATTCAGAAGCGATGATGGACCCAGATTCCGAGAAATGGCATGTCGCCATGAGATCCGAGATAGATTCCATGGGAGAAAATCAAGTTTGGAACTTGGTTGACCCGCCTGATGGTGTTAGACCTATAGAATGCAAATGGATCTATAAGAAGAAGAAAGACATGGATGGAAATGTTCACATCTATAAGGCTCGACTTGTTGCAAAGGGTTTTCAACAAGTTCAAGGAGTTGACTATGACGAGACATTCTCGCTAGTAGCGATGCTTAAATCTATTCGGATCATTCTAGCTATTGCCGCATATTTCGATTATGAGATTTGGCAGATGGATGTCAAAACAGCTTTCCTTAATGGAAACCTAGATGAGGACGTGTATATGATACAGCCCGAGGGTTTTGTCGATCCGATCAATGCTGGAAAGATATGCAAACTTCAGAAATCCATTTATGGGTTGAAGCAAGCATCTCGGAGTTGGAACATTCGTTTTGATGAAGTGATCAAAGGGCTTGGTTTTCATCAGAATGAAGAAGAAGCTTGTGTTTACAAGAAGGAAAGTGGGAGCGCTGTTGTATTTCTGATCTTGTATGTGGATGACATATTATTGATTGGGAATGACATTCCTATGCTGGAGTCCGTCAAGGCTTCACTGAAAAAGAGTTTTTCTATGAAGGACTTAGGGGAAGCAGCATATATTTTGGGCATAAGGATCTATAGAGATAGGTCGAAGAGGCTTATAGGATTAAGTCAAGATACGTACATTGACAAGGTTTTGAAACGATTCAACATGGAACAGTCCAAGAAAGGGTTCATACCTATGTCACATGGTAAACACCTTAGCCAGATGCAATGTCCTGCAACGGCTAATGAGCGGGAGCGCATGAGTAAGGTACCATACGCCTCAGCAATTGGTTCAATCATGTATGCCATGATAAGTACACGCCCAGATGTTTCATACGCTATAAGTGCAACGAGTAGATACCAGGCTGATCCAGGTGAGGATCACTGGACAGCGGTAAAAGGCATTCTTAAGTACTTAAGAAGGACTAAAGATATGTTCCTGGTATATGGGGGTAAGGAGGAGCTCGTTGTAACTGGTTACACCGATGCTAGCTTCCAAACTGACCCAGACGAGTTAAAATCGCAATCAGGTTTTGTGTTCACAATAAATGGTGGTGCTGTTAGTTGGAAGAGTTCCAAACAGGAGACTGTGACTGATTCTACAACAGAAGCCGAGTACATTGCAGCTTCTGAATCTGCGAAGGAAGGTGTTTGGATAAGAAAGTTCCTCATCGAGCTTGGTGTGTTTCCTAATGCATCTAGCCCATTGAACCTCTACTGTGACAACAATGGGGCTATTGCGCAAGCTAAGGAGCCAAGGAACCACCAGAAAAACAAACACGTACTGCGGAAGTTTCACCTCATACGGGAATTCATTAGGCGGGGTGAGATAAAGATATGCAAAATACATACGGATTTGAATGTTGCTGATCCTTTGACAAAACCTCTTCCACAACCTAAGCATGAGGCACACGTGAGATCTATGGGTATTAGATATCTTCTAGATTAACTCTAGTGCAAGTGGGAGACTGTTAGAAATATGCCCTAGAGATAATCATAGAGATGAGCATATTTCTTTGTATCCATGATATATATATTGCTTAATTGAATATCCATGGAAGGCACCTTGTATTGATTAGCAATTATGTGAATTGTTTGTGAGATTCTTTACTTATATGGTTATTCTAAATGATGTCCCTAGTCAGAGTCGATGACTAGCACATGTATTAGTTGATGACTACATTTCACAAGTCATGAACATGGAGATGTTAAACTAATGATGTGGGCGCATGTATGACATGAGGCTGGACCGACCCAACGTGAGATATTGTAATATAGTTCTCTTCTTGCAACATGAATACTGTATCCTTAGACCTGAGATTGTCGCATGTTCTCAAGATGTGAATTGACTTACTTAGGGACTATCAAACGCTATCCCGTAACTGGGTAGTTATAAAGGTAGTTTTGGGTTTGACAGGAAGCATGCTATGAGGCATGGTCAGTCAAGATGGAATTTGTCCCTCTCTTTGTGAGAGAGATATCTCTGGGCCCCTCGAGTGATTGGATCAAGAAATGCATGGCCGTGCTAGGGTTAAGAGTTAACCATTGAAAGGATTCCAATTCACAGTATCGAGAAAGAGAGGTCAGCTTAGAGCCAGACCAAATATCGTGAGACAAAGGGAACAACATGTATGTAATGTAGCAATGGTTCGTCTGATATGATCTTTACGTACACATAGGAGTTGACATGTCTTGCTAGAGGCCGCTGTCAATTATTGGGCCAAGTAAGAGTACTCGGGCTATGTCTATTTGTACGTGAACCTATAGGGTCACACACTTAAGGGGAAGGAAGCCTAATTCGGATTAGATCCGAAATTAGACCGGGCTTTAGGGTTAATGATGGGCCTCGGCGTCAGAAGCCCACCATAACGCCTATATAATGAGGGGCGGGGGCGCGGTTAAGGGATAACCTAATTCGCCACCAGCGAACTAACAGCCGCCGCCCACCTCTCGCCCTCGCCAAGCCGCCGTCGCGAACCTAGCAGTTCGGTACGCGGCACTTCCTCCCTGTACGTGTGGATACCTCGGAGGTGCTGCATCTGGAGCACTTGGACGAACCGTGCGAGGACGTGAAGGACGCCGGCGACTGCACGGCACTGCTCGACGCGTTCGTCTACATCGAGATGTCTTCCGCTGCTCTGCGCGTCTAGTGGTAATTCCATGACCTATAACCGCAGTAGTTCTTGGTATTATGGGGTTGAAAATTTTGTTTTGCGCTAGTGTAGCCTCTCCGTAATCCTACATCCCCGCCGTCTATATTAGATCGGACGGCACGGATTCAAATAACCCGAACCCAACCTCAACCGTCCGCCCAAGATCCAATGGCCCAGAGCCGTTTCCCCCGCGCCCCGCCTCCCTGCCAACTGGGCCCCGCCTGCCAGTCGCCCGCGCCCGCGCTGCCCGCCCGGCCCCGCCTGTCAGCCGCTCACGCCGCCGCGCGCCCGCGCGCCCGCCGCGGGATCTAATCCTGGCCGTCGATCTGAGATCCAACGGCTGTAGGCGCCCGATACCCCTTCGCCCGCGCATTTTCTTAAAGAACCCCCCTGTTTTCTGGAAATTGCGTCCGCCGTCCCTGGTTTCTCGCAGTTAAGTCCTCAGCCCTTTTATTTAATTCAAAATAGGTCCTTAGGGTATAATTTTAACCCCTAAACTTGTAAAATTCATAACTTTGTCATATGAACTCCAAATTAGGTGCTTCAAATTGCAAAATGTTCATAATATTATTATCTATCTGTTTATGCAATGTTTCCCTGCTGTTTCCATGTCCCAATTAATGGTTAATCATTAGGATAAAGTTAATGTTATGGGAACCCTATTTGAGATAAATAAGAGATAGTAGACTTTAATAAAAGTTGGAGCACTTAAGTTTATGGACTCAAACACTTAAGTTTAGGAACTTAAACCAGATAATTATTTAATCCCACCACTGACTTGAACCTGATTAGTGGATAATGAATCACTTTGTATAGTCCTCTACCCCAGACCTAGGGAACACTAGAGTGCCTATCCCTTTTCTGTTATGAACATGTGACCTCTCTCTGCTGCATATGTTTGGTATTTTGTTTTTGTTTGTTATTTTCCCAAGTGCATAGTGTGAATGATTGCTTTACGTAGACAACGAGCAGTCTGTGTTTCCCGAGGCAGTTGCAGAGGAAGTCACTGATCAGCAGTTTGGTGAAGGCAAGTGTCCTCTGTCCCATTATGTCCTATTCATTTATAACTTACTACCCCGCATTACTTACTTGAAACCTAAGGATTGACTAGCTTTACACTTTACTTTATCCTTGATGACCTTATGGGCTGTTATGGTTAGCACTCTGCTATTGCCTTAACTTAATCAATGAACATGATGTGACTATTTATGATACTGTTATCCTGATGATGTTGATGATCTTGTGATACTCTAGGGGGCTCAGGCTGTTTCCTGAGTACCTCTCCGTAAGGACCTGTTCGTTGAGAGACCACCCGGGATAACAGTGCAACCATGAGGGTGAAATGGGATGCCCTTAGCTGATTAATTAGATGAACTAGAGGTGTAGTTGCTTAGCCGTCGTGCCGTCAATGGGGTCCAGGCACAGTGCTTGCTCTGCCGAGGCTGAGTGCCGAGGTTCTTTCGTTTTGCTCTTTGTTAGTCACTCTCCTGCGGGAAGGGGTACTGTGTTTATCAAACTGGAGAAACCTAACGGGCAGCTATGATCTCTAGGGAATCTTTGTAAAAGCTACGTAGTGATTCCCTGCCGGACCACCTAGGTAGTGGTCAATGGGGATTAGCTCTCCCCGGGTAGAAAGGGAATCACGGCTCATGGGTAAAGTGTGCAACCTCTGCAGAGGGTAGTGAAACTGATATATCAGCCGTGCTCACGGTTAAGAGCAGCCTTGGGATCCTCTTTGATTAGAGATACAGATGGTTCGAGATACAAGGATTATGTTATGGTTTTGGTTCGACGGTGATGATGATGTTCCTCGATGAGGAAATGGTTTACGGGTTGGTTAATGCTAAAATCTGGCTTCTACTAATGATAAATACTTGACCAACTAAAAGCAACTGCTTGAGCCTAACCCCACATAAAGCTAGTCCACTTCAGCCAAACGGGACATTTGCTGAGTACGTTGATGTGTACTCATCCTTGCTTTACCACAAAACACCAGGTTGTCCACATTGCAACCACTGCTCAGGAGGAGACGAAGTCGTGGAAGGAGACTTCCAGGAGTTCCAAGACTACGACGAATTCTAGGTGTGGGTTGGCGGCAACCCCCAGTCAGCTGCCTGTGGAGGCCTTATCTTTACTGCGTTTCGCTAGTACTTTGATTTACCTGTTAAGACGATGACTATGTGGATGTCTATGACTCTGTGATGTAATAAGTTAATACTCTTTTATGTTATTATTCGAGCATTGTGCGATGATGTTCATTTATGTAATCGCTGTGTACGTGAGTTCTGATCCTGGCACGTACATAGTTCGCATTCGGTTTGCCTTCCAAAACCGGGTGTGACAGGCTCCCTCTCCGGAATCGAACCCTAATTCTCCGTCACCCGTCACCACCATGGTAGGCCCCTATCCTACCATCGAAAGTTGATAGGGCAGAAATTTGAATGACGCGTCGCCTGCACAAAGGCCGTGCGATCCGTCAAGTTATCATGAATCATCGGATCGGCGGGCAGAGCCCGCGTCAGCCTTTTATCTAATAAATGCGCCCCTCCCGGAAGTCGGGGTTTGTTGCACGTATTAGCTCTAGAATTACTACGGTTATCCGAGTAGCACGTACCATCAAACAAACTATAACTGATTTAATGAGCCATTCGCAGTTTCACAGTTCGAATTAGTTCATACTTGCACATGCATGGCTTAATCTTTGAGACAAGCATATGACTACTGGCAGGATCAACCAGGTAGCACGTCCTCGCAGACGGGCCAGCGCCGGCCTCCGCGCGGAGGCGTCGTGCCGGGCTGGCCGTCGTTCATTCGGGCGGACCGATTCTTGGGCGCGTGACGCCAACGCGTCTCCGGCCTTCAGCGTGAGCCACATCCGAGACAAAAAGCGCCAGCGAGGTGTCCTCGGTGCCGCCGGCCATAGGCCGACGGCGGCACGAGGCAAACGCCGCGGGCGCTCTCGAGCCGACGAGCCGCACCCCGGGGGGTGAGCTCGACGAAGGCAACGTGTATCGAGCACGGCTTCCCGTGGGACGGGTAGCAGCACGCAAGCACTTCTCAGCGCAGCAGGCATAGGATGCCCGCACGAGCGATGGGACACGGGCGCCGGGAGTCGGCCGCACGGTAGCGGGGGTCCTCCAAGCAGTCACGGGTCCAAGACAACTCATGCGCTAGCGTAGCCGCTACGGTCGAGCCATCCAAAGCATCCCTCCGCGCTGGGCACGGCGGGTCTGCTTGCGAGGACGGCGACCGAAGGTCCACCGAGCGCGGGAGAAACGGAAAACGCATCGAGCAACGGGCCATCCCACGGTGCAGCCACTCGTCCAGGGCGTCTGGCCGGCGGTAGCCAGCCATAGCCGGTCGTGGCTGCGTCACGGCCGAACCATGGCCGGCCAGGCAGCCAACAGCGCCAGCCGGAGCTGGGCGCGGTAGGGTGCCGACCGGCCACGGCTAGGCCGCGAGGGGGTGCGGGGCTCGGCCGAGGAGACCTGGAGGAGATGCTGGAAACGCTATGGTTTCAGCAGCGTTTCGCCCGGGTTTCGGCTGCACGAGTTCCCTACCCCCTACTATACCTAAGGGGCATACCCCCTCCCAGGACTTCGGGGAGTCCTGCCTTCAGAAAACCAGGGCATTTTCCCAGGACCCCACGAAACCCATCTAAGATGGCTGGACACAGCGTTTTTGCTCAGAATCAGGGGTTTCGCTAGCGTGACCCGTTTCCCTCTCGGGTGGACCCGAACTTCCACGTCTCACGCGGGGGGACCACGGGAGGGTCCCGTGCCCATCCACGTGCCCGTTTTCGCGGCCGTGCCCGAAAATCCGTTTTTGGCCCGTTCGCCATGGCGAACCCCTCATTTTCACCCAAAACGCAAGGCCGAACAGCCCTGCCGCCCGTTGCCTTGTGTCTCCTCCCGTTTTTCCTCCGTTCCACCGTGCCCTTCAACCGAGACCTACGTAGCAGCCTCGGTGTCCTTCCACGCGCTTGGACTTAGCCCGTTTTCGCGGCCGTGGCCGAACCGTTGTTTTCGGCCCGCGCGGCATGGCGAACACCTCGTTTTCAGCCCAAACGCAAGGCCGAACAGCCCTGCCGCCCGTCGCCGCGCGCCTCCTCCCGTTTTCCCTCCGTTCCACCTTTACCTTCACTCCAGACATGCGCTCTAGGTTCGGTGTCTTTCCACACGCTGGGACTTAGCCCGTTTTCGCGGCCGTGGCCGAACCGTTGTTTTCGGCCCGTGCGCCATGGCGAACCCCTCGTTTTCAGCCCATACACAAGGCCGAACAGCCCTGCCGCGCGCCTCCTCCCGTTTTCCCTCCGTTCCACCTTGCCCTTCACTCAAGACATGCCCTTTAGGTTCGGTGTCTTTCCACACGCTTGGACTTAGCTTATTTTCGAGTTCGTGCCCGAGCCTCCGTTTTCGGCCCGTGCGCCATGGCGAACACCTCGTTTTCAGCCCAGACGCAAGGCCAAACGGCCCTGCCGCCCGTCGTCGCGTGCCTCCGTGTCGTTTTCCCTCCGTTCCACTGTGCCCTTCACCCAAGACATACACATTAGCATCAGTGTCTTTCTACACGCTTGGACTTAGCTTATTTCCGAGGTCGTGCCCCAGCCGCCGTTTTCGGCCCGCGCGCCATGGCGAACGCCTCGTTTTCAGCCCAAACGCAAGGCCGAACAGCCATGCCGCCCGTCGCCACGCGCCTCCTCCCGTTTTCCCTCCGTTCCACCTTGACCTTCACTCCAGACATGCACTTTAGGTTCGGTGTCTGTCCACATGCTTGGACTTAGCTAATTTTCGAGGTCGTGCCCGAGACTCCGTTTTCGGCCCGTGCGCCATGGCGAACACCTCGTTTTCAGCCCAAACGCAAGGACGAACAGCCCTGCCGCCCGTCGCCCCGCGCCTCCGTGCCCGAGCCTCGGTTCGTCGCGTGCCTCCGTGTCGTTTTCCCTCCGTTCCACTGTGCCCTTCACCGAAGAAATACACTTTAGATTCGGTGTCTTTCCACATGCTTGGACTTAGCTTATTTTCGAGTTCGTGCCCGAGCCTCCGTTTTTGGCCCGTGCGCCATGGCGAACACCTCGTTTTCAGCCCAGACGCAAGGCCGAACAGCCATGCCGCACGCCTCCGTGTCGTTTTCCCTCAGTTCCAACGTGCCCTTCACTCAAGCCATACATACACCTTAGCTTCGTTGTCTTTCCATTCCACACGCTTGGACTTAGCTTATTTTCGGGGTCGTGCCCGAACCTTACTTTTCGCCCCCTGCGCCATGGGCGAACCCCTCGTTTTCGGCCCAAACGCAAGGCCGAACAGCCATGCCGCCCGACGTCGCGCGCCTCCGTGTCGTTTTGCCTCCGTTCCACCGTGCCCTTCACTCAAGACTTACACATTAGCTTCGGTGTCTTTCTACACGCTTGGACTTAGCTTATTTCCGAGGTCGTGGCCGAACCGTTGTTTTCGGCCCGCGCGCCATGGCGAACGCCTCGTTTTCAGCCCAAACGCAAGGCCGAACAGC
>NC_050101.1:21362121-21372121 GCF_902167145.1 Zea mays
GCGAAGGGTGTCCCTGCCTGCTTTATCTGTCAGGGCAGGGGTTAAGCGGTGGAGACTTCGGGCGAAGGGTGGCGTTTCTGCCTTCGCTCCAACATTTGCCCTCCGAGGGACCAGTTCGACAAAGTCACCTGGTGCCGAAGACGTCGCTAGATGGCGGAGACGCTGCCCTCGCTCGAAGTGGTTCCGCGGGGGTTTTTGATGTGACCGTTGATGGACAACGTACTGTTGGATTGCGGGTTTTCTGAAGCGTCGCGCCCTGTCGGATTGCGGGTTTCCCGAAGAGCGTGATGGTGGAGGAGCTGCGCGCTGGCGACTCTGTTGATTTTGGTGTGTCACGGATGACGTCAGCCCGCGTCGAAGACATGCAGCGGTTGGGCTACTTTGGCGGCGGAGTCGCTCGTGCTCCGGGGACGGAGGAAGTCCCCGAGCCGGAGGGTGAGTTGGTTGTTTTCGAGGCGTTCTTCGTCGCCGGTCTTCGCCTGCCTGCGCATCGGTTTGTTGGCGAAGTCCTGCGTAGATTCAACGTTCAAATACATCAACTGACACCTAACGCCGTGGTGGCGCTGGCGAAGTATGTCTGGGCGACGACTTCGTACGGTGGACAGCCGTCGGTTGAAGTTTTTGCGAAGAATTATTGCTTGCATTGGCAGAAAAGGATGGTTGAGGACGGAGTTGCCCAGTTCGGGTCGTGCACATTCACGCCGAAGACCGGCAAGACCACAATGCCAGTAGTGGAGCTGGTTCCGTGCGCCCGCAACAAGTGGGGCAATTGGAATGAGCTTTGGTTTTACGTTGCTGAGGCTACTGTCGAAGGCCATGAGGGGCTCCCTGTGTCTGAGATGTACTCTCACTATTACTCTGCGTATCCGCCTTTTGAAGTGGCGGAAGAGGATGCAGACGAAGGGGCCCTTCGGTGCGCCGCCGGCCAGAGCAGTGGCCGTGATTTAGTTGAAGAGTTCGTGGCATACGGGGTCTGGCCCTTGGCGCACGGCTGGGCGCTGGGCGAAGTGTGCCCTCGCCAGATGCCTTTTCATGGAGGGAGGGTGGTGCGAAGTCCCGCCTTTGCACTGAATTTGCGAAACCGTGACCCGACCGCCTTTGTGCGTGATGCGGAGGACTTGGCGGTGCGGCTCGTGGGGCGGTACGTGGCGAGGACGGAAGGCCAGCGCAGCTTTGATATTCGTGGGTCAAATGAACGTTTGAACAGGGTCTTCGAATTAAATCAATTGCCGTACGACGGCTACCCTGGTCAAGACGAGGCGGACCACCGTGGGAAGAAGCCGGTGGTGGAGACTGGAAGCGACCCTGCGCTGGCGGCCGCCCCCTCCTCAAAAAGGAGAAAATTAGGTACTGCGATGGGAGGAATTGGGGTGCCTGATTGTTTTGCTAGAGAGTTAATGAGGACGTGCGCGGCTCCGGGGGAGAGGATGTCTTCGCCCGAGCTCCGGGAGTCTTCGGCTCGGATGCTGAGGGTTACCGGTGGCTGCTGGCCTAGAAATGTTCCTATCCCCTGCGCGGCTGAGGAGGACTGTTTTACATCTCGTATGGTTCATCAGTGGAGGGTTTTTCCTTACGGGCGAAATATCGGTGCTGTTGTGTGGGCAGTGATGGACAAGGATCGCCAAGGGGCGGCGCAAAAACGCCAGGCGACTATCAGGATTCACGAAGCCCGGCCGAAGAGGCAGCGGGGAACAGCGAAGGCTGCGGCCTCCAGCGGAGGCAAGCCGCCGCTGGCGGCGAAGGCGGGCGCCTCTGCACCTAGCAAGGCGCCGGAGACAGCGGCGGGCGCCGGAGTCTCCAAACTGACGAAGGTGGTGCCGCCGGCCAGCGGAGTGGCGGAGGCTTCGAAGGCGGCCCGAACGTTGCCGCCACCGGGCAAACGCGTTGCCGACTTCGGCACCGACATTAGCGTGGACGATTATCTTGGGGGTGAGTCGCCCGGCCGCCTTTTTTTTTTACGTGCTCGTTGATGCGCTGCAGGGTCGGACGAAGGCCGGCTTGCTATAGTTGCGCCTTCCGCGGCGATCGCGACGGCTGCGCCGTCGTCGAAGGCGAGGGACGGGACCCTTGGCACCGGAGGCGAGGTGTCGGCCCTCGCATTGGTCAGGGACGAGGCTGGTGCGGCGACCCGCCGGCTGAAAGGAGTGACGGAGGCGCTGAGTCAGGCGACGGAGGCACTGAGTCAGGTCCGCTGAGCTGTTATTATTTTTTTTATCATTATATATATATATATTATTATATTTTTTTTTACGGCCATGGCCTTACGTGTGCTCTGCAGGTGGCTGACTTCACCAGCCGCACTGCGTCGGGGGCTCTCACGGCGGCTTTGTCTGCCGAAGTCGAGAGACTTCGGACGCAACATGCTGACGCTGTCCGTGAGAAGTCGGCCTCCGACAGCAAGTGTCGTAAACTAGCGGACAAGGTGGCTGCACTGGAGGAGGAAAAGGCTGTCCTCCGGCGCCAGCTGGCGGGGGAGAGGAGGGAGGCCAACGAGGCTATCGCCAAGGAGCAGGCCGCGCAGGCGGAGGCTAGGCTGGCACGGGCGGAAGGCAATCTTGCCAAGGAGCTCGCCGAAGACCTGCGGGAGCGGCTCACCGCTCTGGAGAGCCGCGCGAAGGGGGCCGAAGCCGCGGTGCGAACGGAGGCCGAACGGACGCGCACGCAGCTTATGGCCACATATCGCGAGCTGGGTGCACGGACCGGTGACTTCGTGGTGCCGGAGCGAGAGGCCGGGCTTCGCTGTCTGGAGTGGGTGCAAGAGGAGCTGCAGGAGCTCCCCACTGTCCTGAGGGGGTTAATGTCGTTCGCCTCCCTGGTCACCTGCGAGGGGGCGATGAACGCACTCTCTCGCGAAGGGTGCCGGCATTATGAGGCCTTCGACCAGGCGGATGAAGATTTTGGGCGGAATATCTATAAGGTCGAAGACCCCGTGGTGAAGGAGTCCGCCGGTGCCCTCTATGACCGGATGTGGGGTCTGTATGGTGGTGATGTGGTCAGGGAGCGGGCCGAGGCTACGAGGGCTCAGGTAACGTTGTCGTTTGTTCGGCGTTTGCTGGATGTGGTCTGTGCGTGTGTTTGCTGACTTTTTGTATATTTTGTTTTAGGCGGAGCGAGGCGAGCGGGTGGACGACTTCGGAGCATTGAACAGCGCCCTGGCTGACCCGGAGCCGACCCCTGCAGAGGCCGCGACCCGAGCCGCCTCGGAACCAACTCCGGAGACCGCAGAAACCGCACCAGGCGCCCCCACATCTGCCGCGACAGTTGAAGACCTGTCCCTGAAGGTGGCCGAAGGCGCTCCCGATGCCCTCGCGGCAGCCGCGCCGACCAGCGGAGATCCCGCGGTGGAGGCGGTTGAAACAATGGCGGAAGTGCCGGCGGAGCCAACGGCGGAGGCTCCCGCAGCGTCAGGGCCCTCGCAGGTGGCGTAGTGGTTGTTTAGGGTTGGGAAATTTTGGATGTTGTACTGAATTTTGGTTGCTGCGCAGGTTCAAGATTTTGGGCCTGCGCACGCAACCACTACTACTGAGTTTTTGGCGGCTTCGACCGCGGAAGGTGATAATGAATATAGTGGGTCTGCATCTGAGTTTTTTGATTTTGACGACTCCGGGAGTTCGGTTGAATGGACTGAGGAGTCGTCGGAAGAGGACTTGGATTATTTTGCGGCCTTGGACGTGGCTGCGGCGGAGGCTTCGCCACACGCCGCGGACGCGCCAGACGTGCCGGGTCCTAGCACCGGGCGCCGTCGACGAAGGGCGGTTGCAAAATGTAGGGTTAGCGCGGAGGAGCGGGCTCAGCTTTGTGTGAGCAGGGCTGGTCGGCAGGAACTGTTGTCTGTGCCGACCGCCGCGAGTATAGGGGAGGGGGAACTGCGAAGTCTTTTTGCGGGTGAGGAGCTTAGGATAATGTTATTTAATTATAGAGAGATGGGCGTTATTCCTAAGGTTGAGCCGATGTAGATTGTGGTGCCCTCGCTTGTATATGTGTGAAGGCTTGTACGATGAAGTTGTGTGCCCTCGCGTGCCTGTGCCTGCGAGGACGTTGTGTACCTTTGTCTGGTGCGGTTGATGCTGTGCTGGTGTGATTATAGTTGTTCTTAGCGCGGGTGGTTTGATGCTGTCGTTTCTGCCTTTGTTGTACTGGTTCGGTTGTGCTCTTGGGCGGCTTCTACGCGGAGTCTTTACGATAGACATTGGATTTTTTCGCACTTGTTGTGCTAAGTCCGGCTGCACCCTTGGGCGACTTCTGCGCGGATAGTCTTCGCGATAGACATTGGATTCTTTTCGCACTTGTTGTGCTAAGTCCGGCTGCACCCTTGGGCGACTTCTGCGCGGATAGTCTTCGCGATAGACATTGGATTCTTTTCGCACTTGTTGTGCTAAGTCCGGCTGCACCCTTGGGCGACTTCTGCGCGGATAGTCTTCGCGATAGACATTGGATTTTTTCGCACTTGTTGTGCTAAGTCCGGCTGCACCCTTGGGCGACTTCTGCGTGGATTTGTCGCACGCGAGGGTGGCTAGCGCTTGGCCTCGCGGTGACTTCGAATCGGTCGAATGCCGAAGACCGTTGTCGCGGTCTTTTTTCGACATGTTTTTGCGGGGGATTTTTCTCACATATATTACATGGCTCCGCCTCGTTAAAAACCTCACCCCCCGGGAGGAAAAGAGTGCGGGCCAGTTCAAGATTGTTTGTGGCGAATTACAAGGGCGAGATCAGCCCTAAATGAGTCAAACAAAAAACTTGCGAAGGTTGTCGATGTTCCAGGAATGCTCCAGGTCCTCGCCATGTGGCGTTGTGAGCCTGTAAGCGCTGGGGGAAGCTTTTGTCTTGACTATGAAGGGGCCCTCCCACTTGGGCTCCAACTTGCCCTTGGACTCCGTCCGAGCTGTTCGGACGAGTACGAGGTCCCCCTCGCTGAACTCCCTCGGGATGACTGTATGGTCGCGCCATGCTTTGGTCTGGGCTTGGTATTTGCTTAGGGCCTGTAGGGCGAAGACCCGGTCTCCGTCAATGAGATCTTTTGAGGTTGGCTCGTCCACATTGGGGACTGCTGACGGGACTGTACGCGGGGACCCGTGCTTTATTTCTTGCGGGGTCATTGCCTCCGATCCGTATAGAAGGCGGAAAGGAGTGAACCCGGTCGCCCTGCACTCAGTTGTGTTTAGCGCCCAGACTGCCTCCGGTAATAAATCGGTCCATCTGCCTTTTTTTTCATCGAGGAGCATCTTCTTGACAGCTGTGAAGATTTTCCCGTTGGCCCGCTCCACGACCCCGTTGGACTGCGGATGATAGACTGAAGCGAAGGCAAGCTTGGTGCCGATGGAGAAACAAAAATCCTTGAAATCTTGATTGTCGAACTGCTTGCCGTTGTCGACTGTTAGCTCGGATGGTACTCCGAAGCGGCAGACATTGTTCTGCCAGAAGAATTTTTGGGCAGTCTTTGATGTGATTGTGGAAACAGCCCTCGCTTCGATCCATTTGGTGAAGTATTCGACGGCTACGAAGGCAAACTTAAGGTTCCCCTGAGCGGTGGGCAGGGGCCCGACAATGTCTAGGCCCCAGCGCTGGAGAGGCCATGTATGGGCGATCAGCTTTGTATATTGCGAGGGGTTGCCTGACCGGGGAGAGAACTTCTGGCAGGCTTCGCAGGACCTTGTGACGCGATTTGCGGCGCAGATTATTGCGGGCCAGTAAAACCCTTGTCGGATCACCTTGGCAGCCAGGGCCCTTGGACCTGCGTGCGAGCCGCACGTGCCACTGTGGACTTCGCGTAGGATCTGCATGCCTTCGGTTTCAGTGACGCATTTAAGCATTGGCTGACTGACCCCTTTCTTGTATAACTGGCCCTCAATCAGTGCGAAGTCCCGGCTTCGGTGCCTGAGGCGCTTTGCCTCACTGACGTCGGTTGGATGATAATACCCCTGTAGAAACAGGGTTATTGGTGCCCGCCAGTCTTCGGTCATGATTAGGTTGACTATGCGGTGGCCCTCGCTATCATTAGTTATGTGGAGCCCTTCGGGGCTCCGGACGGCTGGCGTGCCGATGGTGTGAAAGAATACGTCGGAAGGCAAGGGCTCGCCCCTGGCGGCGGCCTTGGCTAATGCATCGGCCTCCTCGTTCTTGGCCCTGTCCACATGTTGTAAGGTGAATCCCTTGAACTGTCTCTCGAGGCTTCGAATGGCCGCGAGGTATTGCATGAGCGCGGGGTCTTTTGCTGCGTAATCTTTCTCGACCTAGCCGGTGACTATCTTGGAGTCTGTCTTGATGATACATGTGGTGACTCCGAGGGCCCTTAGCTTGCGGAGGCCTAGAATGACCGCTTCATACTCTGCTATGTTGTTTGTGCATCTGTCGGACTCCAGAGCGAAGCTGAGGCGTGCTGCATATCTGTGTTTGATTCCTGCTGGTGAGGTGACTACTGCAGCGACGCTTGCCCCCGCATGGCACCATGCGCCGTCGCAGTGGATGGTCCAGACCTTCTCTGTGCTCGGGTCCGGCTGTGTTGCTGGCCCGGTCCAGTCGACGACGAAGTCTGCCAGGACTTGTGATTTGATGGCTGTCCTGGGCTCGAAGCTGATGTGGTAGCCGGAGAGTTCGGCTGCCCACTTGGCGATCCTCACCGATGCCTCCGGGTTTCTGAACAGTTCGCCGAGCCCCCTGTTTGAGGTGACACGGACCTTAAATGCTTCAAAGTAATGGCGCATCTTGCGCGAGGACATAACAACTGCGTAGGCGATCTTCTCCAGCTCTGTCATGTTGCATTTGGACGGTGTCAGGACCTCGGAGACGTAATAAACGGGGCACTGTCTGACAGCGCCTTCGACTGTCTGCTCCTGCACTAGTGCCGCGCTGACTGCGTGCGGCGAAGCCGCAACATAGAGCAATAGGGGGAGCGAGGAGTCGAGGCTTGTGAGGATGGCCAGCTCCGTTAGATATTGTTTTAATGAGGCGAAGGCCGCTGCTTGCTCCGGCCCCCAGGCGAAGTCTTTTGCGCCGCGGAGAGTTCTGAGGAAAGGAAGACTTCTCTCGGCCGACCTGGTGATGAATCTGTTGAGAGCGGCCAATCTGCCTGTCAGACGCTGGACGTCCCTGACGGACTGCGGAGGCGACATGTCGATGATGGCCTGGATCTTGGTTGGGTTGGCCTCGATGCCGCGGCGCGACACCAGGTAGCCCAATATCTTGCCCTGGCGAACACCGAAAACGCATTTTTCCGGGTTTAAGCGGAGTCGTGCATCTCGCATGTTTGCGAATGTCTCGGCAAGGTCGGTGAGATGGTCCGCCTTATTTTTGCTGGCGACGACGATGTCGTCCACATATGTAAATATATTTCTGCCGACCTGCCCTTCGAGTACTGTTTTGGTGAGTCTGGAGAAGGTGGACCCGGCATTCTTGAGACCCTCCGGCATTCTGATGAAGCAATAAGTGCCGAAGGGTGTTATAAAGCTGGTGCTAGCCTTGTCTTCCGTCTTCATGTATATCTGGTGATAGCCGGAGAAGCAGTCGAGGAGAGACATGACCTCGCATCCGGCCGCGCTATCGACTATTTTGTCGATCCGTGGCAACGGGAAATTGTCTTTTGGGCAGGCCTTATTGAGACTGGTGAAGTCTATGCACATCCGCCATTTCCCGCTTTTTTTCTGCACCATTACAACATTGGAGAGCCATGTGGGGTAAGCCACTGGCTCGATGAATTTAGCCTCTAGGAGGCGGTGCACCTCCACCTTGGCGGCCTCTGTCTTTTCGTCAGACATTTTGCGAAGCCTTTGCTTTCTTGGTCGCACCGAGGGGTCAATTCCCAAACTGTGCTCGATTAAGGATCGGCTGACTCCGACCAGGTCGAGGGCGGACCAGGCGAAGACATCTTTATTCTTGGCCAGGCAGCAGAGGAGCTTCTCTTCTTCATGCGGAGTAAGGTCTTCGCTGATGGTGACTGTCTGCTTTGGCGTGGCCTGATCGAGGGGGACAGTCTTGGTCCCATCCTGACTCTGCAACTGGGCCTTGTCGTGCTGCTTGTCAGTTGGGCTGGCGGGCGCAGGGACCTCGCACTGTGTCGTGAGATAGTGCACGTTCCTCTGACCAGGCACGAAGTCCCGCTCTATGTTGCGCGCTGTCTGCTGGTTGCCGTGGACTGTAATTACGCCTAGCGGGCCTAGTATCTTCATGCACAAATACAGTCCGTGGATGGCAGCTTCAAACTTATTGATGGAGCCCCGACCCATGATGGCGTTGTATGGATATACCATATCCACAATGTCAAAAGTCACTTGCTCGCTTCGGGCATTGGGTGCTACACCGAAGGAGAGGGGCAACTCTATTTTGCCGACGGGAAAGGTGCCCTTGCCGCCGAAACCGTACAATGGGTTGTCTGAAGGCTTGAGCAGGCTGTGGCTTATGCCCATGCGGTCGAAAGCGTGGAGGAAGATGATGTCTGCCTGACTGCCGTTGTCAACTAGGACTTTGTGTAGGTCCCAGCCCGCCACGCTACAATTGATGACCATAGCGTCGATGTGGGGGGCGCTGCGCAGGTCGACGTCTCGTGCGTCGAAGGTTAGCGGTATGTGGGACCACTTCGTCTGTACGACTGGGCCAGTGACGGCGACATGGTTGATGATGCGGTAATGGTCCCGCTTCTGCCGCTTGGTGTCGAAGTCAGTGCTGGACCCCCCAGTTATCATATGAATGACTCCGCGATAAGGTTGATCGGCGAAGTCTTCCTGCTTTGGGGCATTGGGGATGTTTTGTTGTTGCTGGTGTGGTGGTGGGGGCGGAGGATGTACGATTTGTACTTCCTGATGATGTTGGTAAGCGTGGTGCGGTGGATGCGGGGCGGGAGCGTGGATATATGGTGTAGGGGGTGGCTGGTAATTATGCGCGACAATTCTGGGATTGTCGGCTGGCTGCGCCCTCGCCATTCTGTCTCTGGTGGCCTTCACTTCGGGGCAGTCTTTGGTTTGGTGGGCGCAGTCTTCGCCATGGAAAAGGCAGAAAAATCGGCGCGGTGGAGGGGGTGGCTGCGCACGCCCTCGGCCCCTGCCGCGAGTTCCACTTCCGCGGCCCTGGGGGGGATATTCCTGGCGACGAAGGGGGTCAGCGGTCGGCTGCTGGTTGGCAATGTTGTGCACTTGCTGCTGAGCGCGGCCATCTCGACCGGAGTCTGGTTGCGGAGTCCTTGTCCACGTACGGCTGGACTGCGGGGCATCTTTGGGTTTCCGCTGTGACTCAACCTTGCGCTGGTGGAGCTCTTCGGATTTGGCATATTTTTCGAAGAGCTGATATAGCTCCTGCAAGCTCTTGGGTGGGTCTCTGATACAGTGGCTGTAGAGGACGCCGGCCCGAAGGCCACTGATGGCGTAGTGGATTGCGATCTGGTCATCGACGGAGGGCAGCTGCGACTTGAGTGTTAAGAATTTGCGGTAATACTCTCGCAGAGTCTCCTTTTCCAGTTGTTTGCAAAGCGAGAGCTCGGCCAAGGCGTCGGTGTCTGGGCGGTACCCTTGGAAGTTGAGCAGGAACTTGTCCCTAAGACTTCTCCACGAATCAATGGACAGTGGAGGCAATCTGGTGAACCAAGTGAGTGCTGGGCCTTCTAGGGCGATGATGAAAGACTTCGCCATTGTGGCGTCGTCCCCGCCGGCGGATGCAACAGCGACCTGATAACTCATTATGTATTGCGCTGGGTCGGTGCTACCGTTGTACTTGGGATAAGTCCCCGCCCGGAAGTTGGCTGGCCAAGGCGTCACTTGCAGGTGTGGAGCCAGGGGACTTCGCTCATCGAGGTAGTTGACTCCCTGGAATGGCGCGCCGTGCTGGAAGGTGTAGTCGCGCTGGGGGAAACGCGGGCTTTCCGGCCGTGCCCGGTGATGCAGGGGTGGGCTGTGCTGCAGGCCAAGGTGGCCTTCGCACGTGTCTTCCGGTTGCGTGCGCTGCATCAGCGCGATCTCGCGCTCGAGGTCTTGGGCCTTCTGCTCCTCGTCGCGTATCATTTGCCGCACTTTGGCCA
>NC_050101.1:21450844-21455844 GCF_902167145.1 Zea mays
CTTTTTGGGTAGTACTTGCTAGTGCTTTATGTGGTTTTGGGTATGAAGATACATTACTCATGATTATACTTTTGTTATCCGTTGTTATTTATCGTTCATGATAAGATCATTATGTTAATTGGAACATGGAGCGACCACCCGGGAAAACAGTGCTACCACAAGGGTATAATGGGACGCCCTTGGCTGATTAATTAGGAAAGCTAGTGGAGGACTACCTTACCCGAAAGGGGCAAGGGCAGTAGGGGAGTGGTCAGTGTAGGGAGGCCCTCGGGAGGATTTTGCTGTGATGGCGGTCCTGCAAGGGATTCCTGGGAAGGCCCTCGGGAGGATTTTGCTGTGATGGCGGTCCTGCAAGGGATTCCTGGGGAGGCCCTCGGGAGGATTTTGCTGTGATGGCGGTCCTGCAAGGGATTCCTGCATTGGAGCTTCCTATAAACTGTAGCGGGTTTTCTGAAGCTAGTGGAACTTTGTAAAGGCCTCGTAGTGTTACCCTGCCTCGCCTCCTCGGTAGAGGTGTATGGGAAGTCGCGATCCCTTGGCAGATGGGTAACATGACTTGTGGGTAAAGATGCGCCACCTCTGCAGAGTGTAAAACTGGTATACTAGCCGTGCTCACGGTCATGAGCGGCTCGGACCCTCACATGATTAATTTATGGAACTTAAATTCAATTTGTCATATGCATTGCATCGCAGGTGATGTTGTTACGTTTGTTCTACTACTTAATTGGGTTGGTATTTACTTATACTTAGTAATTGCTAATAAAATTTTGACCAACTTTAAAAGCAATGCTCAGCTCTAACCATCCTCTTTGGTAAGCCTTACACTTCACATGAACTCTCACCTTTGGCGAGTTCATTCACATTATTCCCCACAACTTGTTGAGCGATGAACGTATGTGAGCTCACTCTTGCTGTCTCACACCCCCCCACAGGTCAAGAACAGGTACCGCAGGATGAGGCGCTTGGAGGATGCTGTGATGAGTTCGTGAGAGGTCTAGGCCGTCGTCTCCCAGTCAACTTTGGGTTGCTGGACCGTTGTCTCCTTATAATGTAATTATTTATTTATTTTGTATAGAACTCTTGTTATTTAGTAAAGATGTGACATTCGATCCTGTGCCATGATTCATCATATGTGTGAGACTTGGTCCCAGCACACCTGGTGATTATGTTTACGCCCGGGCTTTGGACCCCTAAAACCCGGGTGTTACAGAAGTGGTATCAGAGGAATGTTGACTGTAGGACGAAACCTAGATAGAACTGGACAACCATTCTCTACTTACCTTTACTACTCTGATTCTTTCTAAGCTTATCTTAATCTTTTCTCATCTATTTCCGCTTTACTCTGATTATTCTTACCTTTTTCCTTCTAAAGACAAATGTGGATTTCACACTTTGAAATCCTGTGCCTAAAGTGACCCTTAGGAATAGGAGACCTAATCTTAGGAAAAAAAAAACAAAACTATTTTTATAAGTATCTATATGCTTCAATGCTTGTTCTTATGATTTTTGTATGATTTGGATCTTTGATTGAGTGTGATGAGTTGTGGAGTAATGTCCACAATTACATCTACATATACATATAGGAAAAAATGCTCATCAAAATAACTAGACAAACTAGATTATCTCTCATTAAAGTATCTAGCCTAACAAATATACATCTCATCTTAAAAGATTCTATCCACACTCATAGATCCATCTTATCCCAAAAGATCCTAACTTATCCTAATCTAGCTTAATAGATTTACCTTATCTTAAGAGATACTCTATTGCCTTAATAGAATCATCCTATCTTGGAAAAGATTTCATGTCATCCTAATAGATCCATCTTATCTCAAAAGATTCTACCTTATCTTTATGGATTCATCTTGCCCTAATTAGCATATTTATCCCACTCTATAATAACAACCATGATCTAATCCAAAGTAATTAGATATTATCTAGTCTAATCTAGTTATACCAATCTAATCTAGATCCCATCTAATCTAATATGGTCCAATCTAAAGTGAGTTACTTAAGAGACTAGTTAATACTAGTGAAATAGATTAGACCCTGCTGACCATGTTTTAACTTAAATTAGTACAACAGACCAAACCACCCATGAACAAATAACTTACCAGCATATTCATGGTGACCATCCATCCCATCCTAGATGTTGCCATAATACACTTATCTTATGCCACCCACCTGTTAACCATCTGTCCTTACCTACAAGTTATCCTAACTACATGTCCCTAATTCGGATAAAGACTTCAAGAACGAAGATCGAAGATGATCGACCTCATCAAATCAAGGAAGGATAAGATTCAAGCTAGATCTTCAAAAGTAATCAAGATCCACAATCTTGGATAGAGTCTTTCCTAGCCCTACCCTTTCTTAACCAAACCTATCTATGCTCTAAAGACCTCTTCTATCCTACATAATAAAGTGGCTATGCCCATATATACCCAGGCCTTTCCTATTCACCCACTATTGACAAAAAAATGAGACTCTGGATTTTTGAACCAATTATAGACTAAAAGCTGAATTACAAACCAATCCTTCTGTATCCCTTTTCTTACAAATCTCGAGGACGAGATTTCTGTTAAGGGGGGTAGAATTTGTAACACCCCAAAATCACATTTTAGGTATATCAGGAAAATTTATCTCGAGACCTAAATGAATAAGAGAATAAACAAGGATCCTTATATGATTTAAACTATCCTTGTCAAATAATATATATATATATGAATATATTCTCTACAGGAATTAAGCTAAATATCTTTTAGTAGGTATTATACATTAGAAATTATTTTCTAATAAAGTAAATAATTAATGAATATTGAATATATCGAATGAGCTTTTAATTAGACTATACATTCAAATAGTAATTATTTCTGAGATAAATATTTTTATGTGTGCACTATATACTTGAAGCATTTGCCCGCATAAATAAAATAATTAGTATCTGTAAAATTATACTTTGCATACATGCTGGATATTTTTGTGTTGTTGCATCTTGTAAAAAAAAAATTCAAAGTTTGAAAATTTGGAAATAAAATAGAAAAGGAAAAGAAACAAAATCCCACATGCGCTTGGGCCAATGCCTTTGATCCCAGCCCGTACACACATCCCACATTTCACTCACGTACACACGTTTTTTTGATTTATTTACTCCTCTTGCCGTGCATGATGTCAGCATGACACCGGCGTGACATCAAGCTAGCAAGATCACTCGTCGTTCCTGCGCAACAGAAGTTGGTTACGGACTCCCGCTTTTATCTAGGGGATTAGGCCAAGCCGTCATTATCCATCCACCGTCGTGGCCATATAAAGTAAGCTGCCCCCATGTGCCTTCCGCCATAACCAGGCTTGGGAGCTAGCGCAACCTTGCATGGATGATTACGCTGAAGCCCAACGACGAGTAGGAGAGAGAGAATAGAGCCGCTGCGACCACGCCTTGCGTTCACCATCGCCCAGCCTCTCGATCGTTGGGGGATCGAGCGGGATCACCAAGTCATGCAGATTGAGCGTGTGGTCAGCAGAGCAAGGAAGTTGGCGGGCGTGACGAATTGCTCACCGATGCAATCGGGTCGCCATGAGTCCGCCCCGTGTCGTGGACAGCACCACTGTCACCACTGTTTCTGGTAGGTTGGTCTCCATTGAGTTCTGCATTTTCTCCTCTTACGTTTGCACTGATTAGCGTGGTGGCTGGGGCAAGCAGGGGTGAGGGTCGGTGGGTGGCGCTTCTCGCCGCCGTAGGCATCTGCGTAATTTCTGGGGGCGCCAACGCGACTGGGCATTCAGGTGGGGAAGATGATGCCACGGCCGCTGGATCCGTAACAGACGACTGGGATCGCTCTTGGCATACCGGTTCGATCGGGGTGGCTTTGTGGCCATCGATCGGTGAATGGAGGGGTGAGATTAGAGTTCGCTTCAATTTAATCTGCGCCACCGATCTTCTGATTCGACGGCCGGTAGTGAGTGCAGGATCTATAAGAAGAGCGATCTAATCTGGGCGCTTGAAAGATGATCCGATGGCCCAGATCACACCATACCCCTTCGCCAGGGCTATCTTTCAAATGAGACCCCGTAGAACCCTATAATTTATCCGCCATCCTCGCGGAAGTAGTCTGAGTCTGGTAGATTTTATAGAATAAACCCCGACCTTCTCTGTATTAATGTGCCCAGTCCAGAAGCCTGAGGAAATTCAGAATTTATTTTAGAAAATGATTTTTAATAAAAAAACAATACTAGAAACTTGTGAAATTCATATTTAATTCATTTTAGCTCCAAATTGATTTATTCCAGTTGCAATAATTTTGTTTTAATATTATTTATCACCTAGTAACTCTGTTTAGTCATGAAACCTAGATCAAAATTATCCACTTGATTTATGCTATACTAGGTATTTAATAACTTCAGAAATTCATAACTTAATAATTGTAACTCCGAATTTAGTGGTTCTTGTTTCTACGATCTCGTTACGCAGCGAAGAATATTATTATGCAGTTTGTTCTTATGTTTGGTGTGATGTTAATTTTGCCCATACCATGTTTGTTTGTATTGCTACGACTAGCAGTGAGGTCACGAGTCATCTGAAGATCATCCTGGTACCTGGAATCTCAAGTCCCAGGCAAGTTGTGCCCTTGATCACTTCTTTTTACCCAGCCATGTTCTGATTAATCATAATGATCTGCATAGGTTAATTTTGATGGGACCCAATAGGTTACCCTAGTTTGATTATCTTTATACCTTGTTACCACTGAACTTTTTGGGTAGTACTTGCTAGTGCTTTATGTGGTTTTGGGTATGAAGATACATTACTCATGATTATACTTTTGTTATCCGTTGTTATTTATCGTTCATGATAAGATCATTATGTTAATTGGAACATGGAGCGACCACCCGGGAAAACAGTGCTACCACAAGGGTATAATGGGACGCCCTTGGCTGATTAATTAGGAAAGCTAGTGGAGGACTACCTTACCCGAAAGGGGCAAGGGCAGTAGGGGAGTGGTCAG
>NC_050101.1:21470844-21493344 GCF_902167145.1 Zea mays
TTTTCCCTCCGTTCCACCTTGCCCTTCACTCAAGACATGCCCTTTAGGTTCGGTGTCTTTCCACACGCTTGGACTTAGCTTATTTTCGAGTTCGTGCCCGAGCCTCCGTTTTCGGCCCGCGCACCATGGAGAACCCCTCGTTTTCAGCCCAAACGCAAGGCCGAACAGCCCTGCCGCCCGTCGCCGCGCGCCTCCTCCCGATTTCCCTCCGTTCCACCTTGACCTTCACTCCAGACATGCGCTCTAGGTTCGGTGTCTTTCCACACGCTGGGACTTATGTAACACCCGGTTTTAAAGAACAAAGCCGGGTGCATCTCATACTTGCGCCAAGAAGACAACATATATAATAACAGAGTGTATAGAGATAAATGTCATAAAACATCAGAGTATTTATTACATAGCGGAAGACTTATTACAAAATAAAGATAAATGTAAAACGAACTAAGGATCGACGGCGCCAATGTCGACTGAGAAACGCCACCTAGATCAGATCGAACTCCTCAGTGTTAGGCGGCTCCTCCTGAACCACCTGCTCTTCTCCTGTG
This sequence comes from Zea mays, assembly GCF_902167145.1. Classification (NCBI taxonomy): domain Eukaryota; kingdom Viridiplantae; phylum Streptophyta; class Magnoliopsida; order Poales; family Poaceae; genus Zea; species Zea mays. Next base: position 21,471,390 of record NC_050101.1, read on the forward strand.
GGGGGGTGTGAGACAGCAAGAGTGAGCTCACATACGATCATAGCTCAACAAGTCGTGGGGAATAATGTGACATGAACTCACCAAAGGTGGGAGTTCATGAAGTGTAAGGCTGATCAATGAAACAAAGGCTGAAGCTGAGCATTGCTTTTATAAGTTGGTCAAAATTTTATTAGCAGTTACTAAGTGTAAGTAAATACCAAACCATAGTAATAATAAGTAAAAGTAATAATAAAATAATCCCAAAATGCAATGAAATGACAGGTTAAGTTTAAGTTCCATAATTTAATCATGTGAGTGTCCGAGCCGCTCATGACCGTGAGCACGGCTAGTATACCAGTTTTACACTCTGCAGAGGTTGCGCATCTTTACCCACAAGTCGTGTTACCCATTTGCCACAGAGTTGATCAGACTCCATACACCTCTACCTAGGAAGCGAGGCAGGGTACCACTACGAGGCCTTTACAAAGTTCCACTAGCTTCAGACTACCCGCTACAGTTTATGGGAAGATCCAGTAAAGGGTTCCTGACTGACCGCCATCGCAGCAAAATCAACCAGGGACCTCCCCGCACTGACCTCTCCCCTACTGCCCTTGCCCCTTTCGGGTAAGGTAGCCCTCCCCTAGCTTTCCTAGTTAATCAGCCAAGGGCGTCCCATTCCACCCTTGTGGTAGCACTGTTTTCCCGGGTGGTTCTCCATGTTCCCATTAACATAATGATCTTAACATGAACAAGGAACAATAAAACAGATAACAATATATAGTATAACAATGAGTGATGAATATCTCTATACCCAAATCCACATAAAGCAATAGCATGTACTACCCAAAACTTTAGTAGTAAAACCAGTGGTGAAGCAAGGTATAAAGATAGTCAAATCTAGGGTATCCTATTGGGTCCCATCAAAATTAACCTATGCAGATCATTATGAATAATAAGAACATGAATGGGTAAAAGAAGTGATCAAGGGCACAACTTGCCTTCAACGAGCTCCTGCTCAGCTGTCTCTACTTGTTGAAGCTCAGGTTCCACAGTGGGTTGCTCGTCTACTCGCATCAATACAATACATACATGGCATGGCATAAATTAACATCACATCAAACATGCAAATAGAATATACAGTAATAAACTAGACATTAAAATAAGATCACAGGAACTGGAATCATTAAATTTGGAGTTATATATTTTAAGTTATGGGTTTTCTAATGTTTTATGTGCTTAATACAAGATTAAGTGAAATAATAATTTTAATGTGTTTGTCATGTCAGAACAGAGGCACAAATGGGTAGACAATATTATTACAAAAATTTAGGAACTGGAATGGACCAATTTGGAGTTCATATGCATTTACTATGAATTAAACAAGTTTTAACATTTATTTATGCACTAAAAATTAATTTCAGATATTAATTCCTGATTTTTAATACTCTCTGGATCGGGCCTTGAATTCTAGAAAGCGCAGGGACTTATACGCGAAATATACAATGACTCAGAGCGCCACAGCGCAGGACTGCGGGTTGATATCCTTTAAACCCAGGGTTTCTTTTACAAAACGTACCCGCGAAGGGGTACGCTTGGATCTCGGCCGTCGGATCAAAACCTGACCATCAGGGTTTTTATGAGCCCTAAACCACTCGGGTGCGCATGATTTGAATCCAACGGACGAGCATAGCCCTATCTAAACCGAGCCACGGATTCGATCTAAGCCGCCCGATACCGATCCGATGGCCACGCTTTAATGCATCGAAACGGTACCTGGAATTCTAATCTCATCCCTCCATCAGAGATCCAACGGCGCCACCCCATCATCCCCATCGGTCACCGGATTCAGGCGGCGCCACCCACGCCGAGCGGCGGTGTTCCGCCGGCGCACGAAGCCCAAGGTATCTAGCGCCCCAAACTCTAATTATACCGCTGCTAAACGTTGAAGGGACGAAGATGAGCAACGTAGGGTCGTCCTCACCTTAGTGTAGGGTGGCCGCGACGTTGTTCCACGGCGAATAGGGAGTCCGCGGCGGTGCAGAAACGACGGCGAGAAATTCGCCGGTGCCAGGTGATCGATTCCACCCCCAGATGCCACGGACGGCAAATACGGGTGTAGGCGCTCCTTCACAACCCAACCCCGAGGGCTGAAAACCAATGGTGCTAGGATTCACCGGCGGCGGCGAGTTGTCCGTGGGTAGCGGCGGCGCGGAGCTGGCGGTGGCAGAAGAACAGGAGGGGTAACGGGTGGAGAGAAGGATGCGGCTCGATTCCCTTTATGCGCCGGGTGGGTCAGCAACGGAATCCGAGGCTTGCGGATGGCGCGCGGGTTCGCGTTCGTTGCGGAGTTCGCTGCGTCGTTGACGAAGCTGACAGTATGGGCCCACCGCACAGAGAGTCGCTAACTACGCGCGCGAGGAGACCGGATCGCTGCCAGTGGGGCCCGCATGCCAGCGTGACAGCGCGCGCAAAGAAAGGAGAGCCTTGGGCCGCGCGAATGAAATTCTCAGATGGGCCAGATAACTCACCCGAGGCCCAAGTTTGCTTTTATTCTTTTCCCCTTTTTTTATTCTCCATTTCCCTTCATCTATTCCCAAATTCAATTTGAATTTCGAATTTCAATTTAAACTTGTGCCTAATTTATTCTTAATTCATGTTGTGGGATTTAGAATACCTACTTTGGAAATATAATCATTTATATATTTATTTTCTATATTTTGTATAATGTTTTCCTTCTCTTTGTTCAAACCCTAATTTTCAAATTTAGGGTTTTAATTCTACTTCTAGCAACTCTTATGTTATTATCTTTTAACATTATTATTTTATTTAATGCACAAACATATAAACTCCAACATATGCACTTTCTTTTATTTTAGAATCATTGTTTTATTTGGTCACACTCAATTACATAGGTGCTCTTTTTATGATGCATATGAGACACACAAAAATGAGAATAACTCTCTATTATTCCTGGTATACAATTTGGAGTATTACAAATCCTACCCCCCTTAAAAATAATCTCGTCCTCGAGATTTAGGAAGGACTAGGGAAAAGATGGGGAAAATCTATACGAAGCTCTTCTTCTCTTTCCCAAGTTGCTTCATCTTCTCCGTGGTGACTCCATTGAACTTTGCACATCTTTATCACCTTATTCCTTGTAACTCGAGTCAAAGTGTCCAGAACCTTAATAGGGTACTCAGCATAAGTCAAATCATCTTGAACACTAAGGTCCTCCATTGGTAACTGCTCCTCAGGTACCCTGAGGCACTTCTTTAGCTGAGACACATGAAACACATCATGTACATCTGACAGATGATCGGGTAACTCCAGTTGATATGCAACTTCACCCACTCGCTTTAAGATCAGGAAGGGTCCAATAAAGCGAGGGGACAACTTTCCTTTAACTTTAAATCTCCTCATACCACGAAGTTGTAACACCCGGTTTTAAAGGACAAAGCCGGGTGCATCTCATACATGCGCCAAGAAGACAACATATATAATAACAGAGTGTATAGAGATAAATGTCATAAATCATCAGAGTATTTATTACATAGCGGAAGACTTATTACAAAATAACATAATAAAGATAAAACGAACTAAGGATCGTCGGCGCCAATGTCGACTTAGAAACGCCACCTAGATCAGATCGAACTCCTCAGTGTTAGGCGGCTCCACTTCGACCACCTGCTCTTCTCCTGTGGGGGGGGTGTGAGACAGCAAGAGTGAGCTCACATACGTTCATAGCTCAACAAGTCGTGGGGAATAATGTGGCATGAACTCACCAAAGGTGGGAGTTCATGAAGTGTAAGGCTGATCAATGAAATAAAGGCTGAGGCTGAGCATTGCTTTTAAGTTGGTCAAAATTTTATTAGCAATTACTAAGTGTAAGTAGATACCAAACCTTAATAATAATAAAGAACAGTAATAGTAAAATAATCCCAAATGCGATGCAAATGTCAAATTGAATTTAAGTTCCATATTTAATCATGTGAGGGTCCGAGCCGCTCTTGACCGTGAGCACGGCTAGTATACCAGTTTTACACTCTGCAGAGGTTGTACCCTTTACCCACAAGTCGTGTTTCCCATGTCGCCAGGGTTAGCTAGGCCCTTAGACACTACCAAGGTGAATGGCTAGGGATCCACTACGAGGCCTTTACAAAGTTCCACTAGCTTCCGAAAACCCGCTACAGTTTATGGGAAGATCCAGTACAGGGTTCCTGGCTGACCGCCATCGCAGCAAAATCAACCAGGGACCTCCCCGCACTGACCTCTCCCCTACTGCCCTTGCCCCTTTCGGGTAAGGTAGTCTTCCACTAGCTTTCCTAGTTAATCAGCCAAGGGCGTCCCATTAAACCCTTGTGGTGGCACTGTTTTCCCGGGTGGTTCTCCATGTTCCCATTAACATAATGATCTTATCATGAACATAAAATAATGAACAGATAATAGAAAGTGTAGTCATGAGTCATAAATATCTTTATACCCAAATCCACATAAAGCAATAGCATGTACTACCCAAAAATTTAGTAGTAAAACCAGTGGGAAACAAGGTATAAAGATAGTCAAAATCTAGGGTATCCTATTGGGTCCCATCAAAATTAACCTATGCAGATCATTATGAATAATAAGAACATGAATAGGTAAAAGAAGTGATCAAGGGCACAACTTGCCTTCAACGAGCTCCTGCTCAGCTATCTCTACTTGTTGAAGCTCAGGTTCCACAGTGGGTTGCTCGTCTACTCGCATCAACACAATACATACATAGTATAGCCAAAATCAACATCACACCAAACAGATGAATGAAATATACAGTAAAAATCTACACATTAAAATGAAACCATAGGAACTGGAATCACTGAATTCGGAGTTATAGAATTCAAGTTATGAATTTCCTAAGATTTAAGGTGATTATAGTAGGATTAAATGTTAAATTAATGTTCTTACTGTTTTTATGCCAAAACAGAGACACTAAATGGTAGAGAATAATTGTACAAAATTGCAGAAATTGGAATGGTTCAATTTGAAGTTAAAATGAATTTTCTATGCATTTTACAAGTTTCTAGATTTGTTTTTGTATTAAAAATGAATTTCTAATATCATTTCTCTATTTTAATCTTCTCTGGACTGGGCCTCAAATACTAGAAAACGCAGGGGCTAGCGTGAAAGAATTCCCAAGACACACCGCACTGCCCTGAGGACGGCGGGTTCATAACACAAATCCTCAGGGACTCTTTAGCAAGATTACCGAGCCGAAGGGGTATCCACACATTTGGGCCGCCAGATCGAACATGGACGATCTGGATTAGATCGGACTCTTGTGATCTGACTTCCATTTACAGCCCTTCGATCTATAGCATACGGCTCCGATTTAAAATACCTAGATCAATCTGCGCCCGTTGGATCTTGATCAAACGGCGCTGGCTAATCCACCCAACCGGTACCCCTATGTTCTAATCGTGACCGCCCATTCACATATCAATGGCCAGCGCGCCATGGTTCTCAACACGGCTCAACCCGCGAACACCGACGCTGAGCACGACGGTGGCTCACCGGAGCTCACGGATTCCGACCACCCCGAGCCCCCAATTTCTAATTCACTCAGCCATCGCAAGATTCACGGTGGCCCGAACCCATGTCGCCCCTCAATTCCAGCCGCGACACAGCACAGGTCCCCGCCCACGGTGACCCACAATCTAGGCGGTCGGCATTGCTCCGGTGAGAAATTCCGGAAGCGCTCGCCGTGATTTCTACGCGGCGCTGCATCTATTGCTTCCTATCAACACCAGAGAAGGGCTCGGTGCAAACCTTGTTGTCCCGGTTGAAGCAGAGCCCCCAATCCGCGGTGGCGCGCCGTTCGTCGCCCGCGGCCAGCCCTCCTCCGAAGCTTACGAGCGGTCCGTGGGTGGACTTGTGGTGGCGGCGCGATGCGAATGAAGAGGAGACGGGGTCGTGGAAGGTGGATTGGCCTTTATCACCCGGGTCGCGGAATCGGAGCCCAGCTATCGCGGAAGGTGGGCGAGATCCGCCGCGCGACGCGGTCTGTTCGTTAGCGCGCGATGACCGGGATGACAGGTGGGTCCGTTTGTCAGCGTCTATTCCTCCTGAGCGCGCGAGCGATGTGAGCGGCTGGTCGGGCGGGCCCCGCCTCCCAGTGAGGTAGCGAGCGTGAGCGCGAGAGGGAGAAAGCAGTGCGCGCGGGTGGGGTTTACGTGTGACTGGCGCGTGGGCCCCGCGCGTCAGAGAGTGGGAGCGCGCGGTGGATGAGCCGCCTGGGCCGCGCGGGCGTGAATTCGGGTTGGGCCGAATTCCAGGTTCGTTGGCCCATCAGGTATAGTGTTCCTTTTCCTTTTTCTTTTATTTTTCTTTTATTTTCTCCTTTCTCCATTCTTTCACAAATTCAAATTTAAATCCTAATTTGAATTCAAACTGGTTTGTGAGCTTCTTAACTGAGTTAAGTACTTAAATTAAAATATTGGTGAGGACAAAATATATTCTTTCATACATTTATTTTCCTCTATTTTGTATAACCTCCTCCTTCTCTCTTTTCTTAATTCTAGGATTATTTAGGATTTAAATCCCCATTTGGATATTCACCTATTTCTTTTTGCATTAATTTAATATTGTCACAAGAATGCACACACAAATAAAATATTCAGCATGATGCAATGATTTAGTAGCATCTCTCTTTATTAATTGTTTTTGGGCATGGTGTTCACATATGACGATGCACAAAGATCAACCTCACATAAAGAGAAATTGTTCCTCTATTGGTATTATTCCTGACCAATTACAAAGTGGGTGTTACAAATCCTACCCCCCTTAAAATAATCTCGTCCCCGAGATTAAGAAGATCTAGGGAAAAGGTGGGGAAAATCTATACGAAGCTCTTCTTCTCTTTCCCAAGTTGCTTCATCTTCACCGTGGTGACTCCATTGCACTTTGCACATCTTTATAACCTTATTCCTCGTAACTCGAGTCAGAGTATCCAAAATCTTGATGGGGTACTCAGCATAAGTCAAGTCCTCTTGAACACTAAGGTCTTCCATTGGTAACTGTTCTTCAGGCACCCTGAGACATTTCTTCAGCTGAGATACATGAAAGACATCATGAACATCCGCAAGATGATCCGGTAACTCCAATTGATATGCAACCTCTCCCACTCGCTTTAAGATCAAGAAGGGTCCAATAAAGCGAGGGGACAACTTTCCTTTAACTTTAAATCTCCTCATGCCCCGGAGTGGTGACACCTTCAAATAGACATGATCACCCTCCTTAAACTCCAGTAGTCTTCTCCTATTATCAGCATAGCTCTTTTGTCTTGATTGTGCAATTCTCAAATTCTCCCTTATCATTCGAACTTGTTCCTCTGCCTCTTGAATAAGTTCAGGCCCAAAGAACTGTCTTTCTCCAGTTTGATCCCAATACAGTGGTGTCCTGCATTTTCTACCATATAGAGCTTCAAATGGTGACATCTTCAAACTGGCCTGATAGCTATTGTTATAAGAAAACTCAGCATAGGGTAAGCTCTTCTCCCAACTGCCACCATGCTTGAGAGCACAAGCTCTTAACATATCTTCCAGCACTTGATTAGTTCTCTCTGTCTGTCCATCAGTCTGGGGATGGTAGGCTGAGCTAAAATTCAACTTTGTATCCAAGCTCTCATGCAACTTCTTCCAAAATCGAGAAGTAAACTGTGATCCTCGATCAGACACGATCTTTTTAGGTACTCCATGTAAACAAACTATCCGAGTCATATACAATTCTGCTAGCTTGGCTCCCGTGTAATTAGTCCTCACCGGTATAAAATGAGCCACTTTTGTCAATCTGTCCACAATTACCCAAATAGAGTCATATCCTGCTGGAGTGCGGGGTAGTCCAACAATAAAATCCATACCAATTTCTTCCCATTTCCACTCCGGTATCTTCAATGGGTGCAATAATCCAGCGGGCCTTTGATGTTCGGCCTTGACTCTTTGACATACATCACACTTAGCCACATGTGCAGCAACATCTCTTTTCAGTCCATACCACCAATACTTTTGCTTCAAATCTTGATACATCTTAGTGCTACCAGGGTGGATAGAATAATTAGAATCATGGGCTTCTTTCAATATAGTCTCACGGAGGCTATCAATCTCTGGAACACATATCCGATCTTTGAACCATATAGTACCTTGCTCATCCTCCGTGAATTCCGGAACTCGACCTTCCGTGATTAGATCCTTAATCTCTTGAATCTTAGCATCACCAACCTGACCTTTACGAATCTCTTGCTCCAAGGTAGGTTCCAACTCAATGGTGACTCCTTCAGTGTGAGTAACAATTCCCAGGTTGAGCTTCTCAAAATCTTTTGCCAATTCATCGGGTAGTTGGACAACGAAAGCGGAGTGAACATGCTCCTTCCGACTCAAGGCATCTGCAACCAAATTCGCCTTGCCCGGATGATAGTGAATCTCCAAATCATAATCCTTAATGAGTTCCAACCAACGGCGTTGCCTAAGGTTGAGATCCTTCTGAGTGAATATATACTTCAAACTCTTATGGTCCGTGTATACTTGGCACTTAGTTCCCATAATGTAGTGTCTCCAAATCTTAAGTGCATGCACAACGGCAGCCAACTCTAAGTCATGGGTGGGGTAGTTCAATTCATGCTTCCGCAACTGACGAGATGCATAGGCAATCACATGTCCTTCTTGCATGAGCACACATCCAAGTCCTTGACCACATGCATCACAGTAAATGTCAAATCCCTTCTGCAGATCTGGCATAATCAATACTGGAGGTGACATCAATCTCTCCTTCAATTGATCAAAACTCTCTTGGCATTTCTCATCCCACTTGAATTCTCTTCCTTTCTCCAAAAGCGATGTCATGGGCTTAGCAATCTTAGAAAATCCTTCAATAAATCTCCGATAATATCCTGCGAGTCCCAAGAAACTCCGAATCTCCGTAACTGTAGTGGGCACTCTCCACTCCATTATCTCCTTCACTTTAGCAGGATCCACTGCTATTCCTCCATTAGAAATAATATGACCAAGGAATGGCACCTTGTCAATCCAAAACTCGCACTTGCTGAACTTAGCATAGAGTTGATTATCTCGTAACTTCTGTAGCACCAACCTTAGATGTTGTTCATGATCACTTTCATTCTTAGAATAGATAAGAATATCGTCGATAAACACCACGACGAATCTGTCCAAATACTCCATAAACACTTTGTTCATCAAATTCATGAAATAAGCTGGTGCATTGGTTAATCCAAATGACATAACAGTAAACTCATATAATCCATATCGAGTTGAGAAAGCCGTCTTGGGAATATCCGATGGTCTAATCCTCATCTGATGGTAACCCGATCGGAGATCAATCTTCGAGAATACCCTGGCTCCTCTCATCTGATCAAATAAATCCTCAATACGGGGCAACGGGTACTTGTTCTTCACTGTAACATCATTAAGAGATCTATAATCCACACACATCCGCTGTGATCCATCCTTCTTCTGCACAAATAACACCGGTGCTCCCCAAGGTGAGGAACTCGGACGAATGTAACCGGCCTCTTGTAACTCCGTCAACTGCTTCTTCAGTTCCTTCAACTCCTCTACGGACATTCTATATGGCCGTTTAGAAATAGGGGCGGTTCCAGGTAAGAGATCAATAACAAACTCAACTTCTCTATCAGGTGGCATCCCTGGTAACTCCTCTGGAAAGACATCCGGAAAATCTCTGACCACCCGGATGTTGTCACCAACAAACTCCTCAGGCATAAAGAACATTGCACGCATGGATGAGGAGGTTACTGCAATATTAACTTGAAATCTTTCTCCTTTAGTGGTAGTGAGCTCTACGGTACCTCTACCACATGCTATAACGGCCTTTGCCTTTCTTAGCCATGACATACCAAGGATCAGATCTATACTGCTTGACTCTAATATTATAGCAGTAGCTCCAAATTCTCTACCCATAATGGTCAATGTCAATCTACGGGTCATTTGACTTGCCTCAACAGGTCCTTTAGGTGTAATTACTATCATGGGTTTTCTCATATTTAGCAGTGGTATTTCATTTGTGTTGGCATATCTAGCAGACATGAATGAATGTGTAGCACCAGAATCAAATAATATTGTTGCAGGAATTGCATTAACATAAAACATACCAATTACGAGGTCCCCGCCATCAGGAGTGTCATCAATGCTGACTTGATTCACCCTGGCTATAGAATATCCCTTGCCAGGGGTCTGTTGCTTGTTCTGAGCTGGAGTAGTAGCAATCCTCTGTGGGCAGACATTTGCATAATGACCAATCTTCCCACACTTGAAACATTGAGTGCCCGGACTCTGTCCTGAAAACTTTGTCGGGGTGCCCGTGGGCGTAGCCTGTCGAGGAGGTGGAGTCCTCAGTGGTGATTGCTGAACTGGGCGTGGTCCTCCGGGTCGAGTCGGTGTACCCTGTGGTGAACTGTAGCGAGGACGAACACTGCTGCTTCCTTGTCCTTGAGATATTGCCTTTCTCTTCAAATCTCCCAGCTGAACACGCTTGTGTTCAATAGCAAGAGCCTTATCCAACAGTCTCTGAAATGATGGAAATGTGTGTGCCACAAGAGCATACTGCAGGGGTCCATTAAGTCCTTCAATAAAATGCTCCTGCTTCCTCTCATCTTCAGCAACTTCTTCAGGGGCATATCTGGATAACTGAATAAACTTGTCGCGGTACTCGCTGACTGACATACTTCCTTGCTTCAGCGACAGAAACTCCTTCTTCTTGATCTTTATCATACCAGCTGGAATATGGTAGTTCCTGAATTGTGTACTAAACTCTGCCCAAGTAATAGTATCCGCAGCATCATGGGCAGCAGTATAAGAATCCCACCAGTCAGCAGCAGGACCTGTCAGACGTCCAGAAGCATATAAAACCTTCTCCCGGTCCGTGCACTGTGCAATATTCAGCATCTTTTCAACGGACTTCAGCCAATCATCCGCGTCCAGTGGATCAGGTGAGCTAGCGAATGTAGGTGGCTTATGGCTCATGAACTCTCTATGCTTGTCTCGGGGTGGAACTGGTGGTGGTGGTGGAGGCAGTGGCACTTGTTGCTGCTGTTGCTGTTGTTGAAGTTGTTGTTGCAGCTGCTGTTGTTGCGCCCTCCTTTCTTGGCGTATCTCATCTCTCTCCTGGCGCAACTCCTGGCGTATATCTTCTCTTTCCTGACGCATTTCTTGGCGTTCTTGCTGCATCTGGGCACGCATATCAGCCATAGTGTCCGCCATTTGCTGCATCACCGCCATCTGAGCAGCAACCAGTGGGTCAACTCCGCCTGGTGGAGGATTAGGAGGATTCATCTCTGCAGGGTGCGGCTGAGGTTGTCTATAAATTCTTCGAGTGTGTCGGTTAGGAGGCAAATCAATTCCACCACCCCTCCTGGTATTGACCATCTGAGTTAGATACATATGGTAAGAAAGAGCAGTAGACAAGGCAGTAATTACAATTGTGTTACTTTGGGGGATTTATTAGCTAAGCAGATTAATATTTCACCTACTATAGCTAATTCAATACCTTATGTTGGTACATGCTAAGATGTCCATCTATAATAATTCAATCAATCAAAGAAGCAAATCAGACATTTAGCATCAGCACAATCAACCAACATTTTTTTTTTAGAAAATAGTTTTAACTTTTGTTTCGGATTCCCTAACTCTTAAGAATGTCATAGGGGTAGGGATTCCAAGGTTTGAAATCCATCTTGTCTCAGAGTAGAAAAGGTAAGAATGATCAGAGTAGAACTGTAGAAGGTGAGACAGGATCAAGATAAGGTAAGTATGGAATGAATCAGAGTAAGATAAGTAGGTAAGGGTTTTGTCCATTTCTATCTAGGTTTCGTCCTACAGTCAACATTTCCTCTGATACCACTTCTGTAACACCCGGTTTTAAAGGACAAAGCCGGGTGCATCTCATACATGCGCCAAGAAGACAACATATATAATAACAGAGTGTATAGAGATAAATGTCATAAATCATCAGAGTATTTATTACATAGCGGAAGACTTATTACAAAATAACATAATAAAGATAAAACGAACTAAGGATCGTCGGCGCCAATGTCGACTTAGAAACGCCACCTAGATCAGATCGAACTCCTCAGTGTTAGGCGGCTCCACTTCGACCACCTGCTCTTCTCCTGTGGGGGGGGTGTGAGACAGCAAGAGTGAGCTCACATACGTTCATAGCTCAACAAGTCGTGGGGAATAATGTGGCATGAACTCACCAAAGGTGGGAGTTCATGAAGTGTAAGGCTGATCAATGAAATAAAGGCTGAGGCTGAGCATTGCTTTTAAGTTGGTCAAAATTTTATTAGCAATTACTAAGTGTAAGTAGATACCAAACCTTAATAATAATAAAGAACAGTAATAGTAAAATAATCCCAAATGCGATGCAAATGTCAAATTGAATTTAAGTTCCATATTTAATCATGTGAGGGTCCGAGCCGCTCTTGACCGTGAGCACGGCTAGTATACCAGTTTTACACTCTGCAGAGGTTGTACCCTTTACCCACAAGTCGTGTTTCCCATGTCGCCAGGGTTAGCTAGGCCCTTAGACACTACCAAGGTGAATGGCTAGGGATCCACTACGAGGCCTTTACAAAGTTCCACTAGCTTCCGAAAACCCGCTACAGTTTATGGGAAGATCCAGTACAGGGTTCCTGGCTGACCGCCATCGCAGCAAAATCAACCAGGGACCTCCCCGCACTGACCTCTCCCCTACTGCCCTTGCCCCTTTCGGGTAAGGTAGTCTTCCACTAGCTTTCCTAGTTAATCAGCCAAGGGCGTCCCATTAAACCCTTGTGGTGGCACTGTTTTCCCGGGTGGTTCTCCATGTTCCCATTAACATAATGATCTTATCATGAACATAAAATAATGAACAGATAATAGAAAGTGTAGTCATGAGTCATAAATATCTTTATACCCAAATCCACATAAAGCAATAGCATGTACTACCCAAAAATTTAGTAGTAAAACCAGTGGGAAACAAGGTATAAAGATAGTCAAAATCTAGGGTATCCTATTGGGTCCCATCAAAATTAACCTATGCAGATCATTATGAATAATAAGAACATGAATAGGTAAAAGAAGTGATCAAGGGCACAACTTGCCTTCAACGAGCTCCTGCTCAGCTATCTCTACTTGTTGAAGCTCAGGTTCCACAGTGGGTTGCTCGTCTACTCGCATCAACACAATACATACATAGTATAGCCAAAATCAACATCACACCAAACAGATGAATGAAATATACAGTAAAAATCTACACATTAAAATGAAACCATAGGAACTGGAATCACTGAATTCGGAGTTATAGAATTCAAGTTATGAATTTCCTAAGATTTAAGGTGATTATAGTAGGATTAAATGTTAAATTAATGTTCTTACTGTTTTTATGCCAAAACAGAGACACTAAATGGTAGAGAATAATTGTACAAAATTGCAGAAATTGGAATGGTTCAATTTGAAGTTAAAATGAATTTTCTATGCATTTTACAAGTTTCTAGATTTGTTTTTGTATTAAAAATGAATTTCTAATATCATTTCTCTATTTTAATCTTCTCTGGACTGGGCCTCAAATACTAGAAAACGCAGGGGCTAGCGTGAAAGAATTCCCAAGACACACCGCACTGCCCTGAGGACGGCGGGTTCATAACACAAATCCTCAGGGACTCTTTAGCAAGATTACCGAGCCGAAGGGGTATCCACACATTTGGGCCGCCAGATCGAACATGGACGATCTGGATTAGATCGGACTCTTGTGATCTGACTTCCATTTACAGCCCTTCGATCTATAGCATACGGCTCCGATTTAAAATACCTAGATCAATCTGCGCCCGTTGGATCTTGATCAAACGGCGCTGGCTAATCCACCCAACCGGTACCCCTATGTTCTAATCGTGACCGCCCATTCACATATCAATGGCCAGCGCGCCATGGTTCTCAACACGGCTCAACCCGCGAACACCGACGCTGAGCACGACGGTGGCTCACCGGAGCTCACGGATTCCGACCACCCCGAGCCCCCAATTTCTAATTCACTCAGCCATCGCAAGATTCACGGTGGCCCGAACCCATGTCGCCCCTCAATTCCAGCCGCGACACAGCACAGGTCCCCGCCCACGGTGACCCACAATCTAGGCGGTCGGCATTGCTCCGGTGAGAAATTCCGGAAGCGCTCGCCGTGATTTCTACGCGGCGCTGCATCTATTGCTTCCTATCAACACCAGAGAAGGGCTCGGTGCAAACCTTGTTGTCCCGGTTGAAGCAGAGCCCCCAATCCGCGGTGGCGCGCCGTTCGTCGCCCGCGGCCAGCCCTCCTCCGAAGCTTACGAGCGGTCCGTGGGTGGACTTGTGGTGGCGGCGCGATGCGAATGAAGAGGAGACGGGGTCATGGAAGGTGGATTGGCCTTTATCACCCGGGTCGCGGAATCGGAGCCCAGCTATCGCGGAAGGTGGGCGAGATCCGCCGCGCGACGCGGTCTGTTCGTTAGCGCGCGATGACCGGGATGACAGGTGGGTCCGTTTGTCAGCGTCTATTCCTCCTGAGCGCGCGAGCGATGTGAGCGGCTGGTCGGGCGGGCCCCGCCTCCCAGTGAGGTAGCGAGCGTGAGCGCGAGAGGGAGAAAGCAGTGCGCGCGGGTGGGGTTTACGTGTGACTGGCGCGTGGGCCCCGCGCGTCAGAGAGTGGGAGCGCGCGGTGGATGAGCCGCCTGGGCCGCGCGGGCGTGAATTCGGGTTGGGCCGAATTCCAGGTTCGTTGGCCCATCAGGTATAGTGTTCCTTTTCCTTTTTCTTTTATTTTTCTTTTATTTTCTCCTTTCTCCATTCTTTCACAAATTCAAATTTAAATCCTAATTTGAATTCAAACTGGTTTGTGAGCTTCTTAACTGAGTTAAGTACTTAAATTAAAATATTGGTGAGGACAAAATATATTCTTTCATACATTTATTTTCCTCTATTTTGTATAACCTCCTCCTTCTCTCTTTTCTTAATTCTAGGATTATTTAGGATTTAAATCCCCATTTGGATATTCACCTATTTCTTTTTGCATTAATTTAATATTGTCACAAGAATGCACACACAAATAAAATATTCAGCATGATGCAATGATTTAGTAGCATCTCTCTTTATTAATTGTTTTTGGGCATGGTGTTCACATATGACGATGCACAAAGATCAACCTCACATAAAGAGAAATTGTTCCTCTATTGGTATTATTCCTGACCAATTACAAAGTGGGTGTTACAGAAGTGGTGACACCTTCAAGTAGACATGATCACCCTCCTTAAACTCCAGTAGCCTTCTCCTATTATCAGCATAGCTCTTTTGTCTGGACTGTGCAATTCTCAAATTTTCTCTTATCATTTGTACTTGTTCTTCTGCCTCTTGAATAAGCTCAGGCCCAAAGAACTGTCTTTCTCCAGTTTGATCCCAATATAGGGGAGTCCTGCATTTTCTGCCATACAAAGCCTCAAATGGTGACATCTTCAAACTAGCCTGGTAGCTATTATTATAAGAAAACTCAGCATAGGGTAAACTCTTCTCCCAACTACCACCATGCTTAAGAGCACAAGCTCTTAACATATCTTCTAGCACTTGATTAGTCCTCTCTGTCTGTCCATCAGTCTGGGGATGGTAGGCTGAGCTAAAATTCAACTTTGTATCCAAACTCTCATGCAACTTCTTCCAAAATCGAGAAGTAAACTGTGATCCTCGATCAGACACGATCTTCTTAGGCACTCCATGTAAACAAACTATCCGAGTCATATACAATTCTGCTAGCTTGGCTCCCGTGTAATTAGTCCTCACAGGTATAAAATGAGCCACCTTTGTCAATCTGTCCACGATTACCCAA
The DNA here is from genome assembly GCF_902167145.1 of Zea mays. Lineage (NCBI taxonomy): Eukaryota > Viridiplantae > Streptophyta > Magnoliopsida > Poales > Poaceae > Zea > Zea mays. The sequence continues at coordinate 21,487,254 of NC_050101.1, forward strand.
ATAGAGTCATACCCAGCAGGGGTGCGGGGTAGTCCAACAATAAAATCCATTCCAATTTCTTCCCATTTCCACTCAGGTATCTTCAATGGGTGCAACAATCCAGCGGGTCTTTGATGTTCGGCCTTAACTCTTTGACACACATCACACTTAGCCACATGAGCAGCCACATCTCTTTTCAGTCCATACCACCAATACTTTCGCTTCAAATCTTGATACATCTTAGTACTTCCAGGGTGGATGGAGTAATCAGAATCATGAGCTTCTTTCAATATAGCCTCACGGAGGCTATTAATCTCTGGAACACATATCCGATCTTTGAACCATATAGTACCTTGCTCATCCTCCGTGAATTCTGGAACTCGACCATCCGTGATTAGATCCTTAATCTCTTGAATCTTAGCATCACCAACCTGTCCTTTACGAATCTCTTGCTCCAAGGTAGGTTCCAACTCAATGGTGACTCCTTCAGTATGAGTAACAATTCCCAAATTGAGTCTCTCGAAATCTTTTGCTAAATCATCAGGTAGCTGGACAACGAAAGCGGAGTGAACATGTTCTTTCCGACTCAAGGCGTCTGCAACCAAATTTGCCTTGCCCGGATGATAGTGAATCTCCAAATCATAATCCTTAATGAGCTCCAACCAACGACGTTGCCTAAGGTTGAGATCTTTCTGAGTGAATATATACTTCAAACTCTTGTGATCCGTATACACTTGGCACTTAGTTCCCATAATGTAGTGTCTCCAAATCTTAAGTGCATGCACAACGGCAGCCAACTCTAAGTCATGGGTGGGATAGTTCAATTCATGCTTTCGCAACTGACGAGATGCATAGGCAATCACATGACCTTCTTGCATAAGCACACATCCAAGTCCTTGGCCACATGCATCACAATAAATGTCAAATCTCTTCTGCAGATCTGGCATAATCAATACTGGAGGTGACATCAATCTTTCCTTCAATTGATCAAAGCTCTCTTGACATTTCTCATCCCACTTAAATTCTTTTCCTTTCTCCAAAAGCGATGTCATAGGCTTGGCAATCTTAGAAAACCCTTCAATAAATCTCCGATAATATCCTGCGAGTCCCAAGAAACTCCGAATCTCCGTAACTGTAGTGGGCACTCTCCATTCCATAATCTCCTTCACTTTAGCAGGATCCACTGCTATTCCTCCATTAGAAATAATATGACCAAGGAACGGCACCTTGTCAATCCAAAACTCGCACTTGCTGAACTTAGCGTAGAGTTGATTATCTCGTAGCTTCTGTAGCACCAACCTCAGATGTTGCTCATGATCACTTTCATTCCTAGAATAGATAAGAATATCGTCGATGAACACCACGACGAATCTGTCCAAGTACTCCATAAATACCTTGTTCATCAAATTCATGAAATATGCTGGTGCATTGGTTAATCCAAATGACATAACAGTAAACTCATATAATCCATATCGGGTTGAGAAAGCCGTCTTAGGAATATCCGATGGTCTAATCTTCATCTGATGGTATCCCGATCGGAGATCAATCTTCGAGAATACCCTGGCTCCTCTCATCTGATCAAATAAATCCTCAATACGGGGCAACGGATACTTGTTCTTCACCGTGACATCATTAAGGGATCTATAATCCACACACATCCGTTGTGATCCATCCTTCTTCTGCACAAATAACACCGGTGCTCCCCAAGGTGATGAACTTGGTCGAATATAACCAGCCTCTTGTAACTCTGTTAACTGCTTCTTCAGTTCCTTCAACTCTTCTACGGACATTCTATATGGCCGTTTAGAAATAGGGGCGGTTCCAGGTAAGAGATCAATAACAAACTCAACTTCTCTATCAGGTGGCATCCCTGGTAACTCCTCTGGAAAGACATCCGGAAAATCTCTAACCACCCGGATATTGTCACCAACAAACTCCTCAGGCATAAAGAACATTGCACACATGGATGAGGAGGTTACTGCAATGTTAACTTGAAACCTTTCTCCTTTAGTAGTAGTGAGTTCTACGGTACCTCTACCACATGCTATAACGGCCTTTGCCTTTCTTAGCCATGACATACCAAGGATCAGATCTATACTGCTTGACTCTAATATTATAGCAGTAGCTCCAAAATCTCTACCCATAATGGTTAATGTCAATCTACGTGTCATTTGATTCGCCTCAACAGGCCCTTTAGGTGTAATTACTATCAGGGGTTTTCTCATATTTAGCAGTGGTATTTCATTTGTGTTGGCATATCTAGCAGACATGAATGAATGTGTAGCACCAGAATCAAATAATATGGTTGCAGGAATTGCATTAACATAAAACATACCAATAATGAGGTCACCACCATCAGGAGCATCATCAATGCTGACTTGATTAACCCTGGCTATAGAATATCCCTTGCCAGGGGTCTGTTGCTTGTTCGGAGCTGGAGTAGTGGCAATCCTCTGTGGGCAGACATTTGCATAATGACCAATCTTCCCACACTTGAAACATTGAGTGCCCGGACTCTGTCCTGCAAACTTCGTCGGGGTGCCTGTGGGAGTAGCCTGTCGAGGAGGTGGAGTCCTCAGTGGTGATTGCTGAACTGGGCGTGGTCCTCCGGGTCGAGTCGGTGTACCCTGTGGTGAACTGTAGCGAGGACGAACACTGCTGCTACCCTGTCCTTGTGAGATAGCCTTCCTCTTCAAATCACCCAGTTGAACACGCTTGTGTTCAATAGCAAGAGCCTTATCCAATAGCCTCTGAAATGACGGAAAAGTGTGTGCCACTAGAGCATACTGCAGCGGTCCATTAAGTCCTTCAATAAAGTGCTCCTGCTTCCTCTCATCCTCAGCAACTTCCTCCGGAGCATACCTCGACAACTGAATGAATTTGTCTCTGTACTCGCTGACCGACATATTGCCTTGCTTCAATGACAGAAACTCCTTCTTCTTGATCTTGATCATACCAGCTGGAATATGGTAGTTCCTGAATTGCGTACTGAATTCTGCCCAAGTAATAGCATCCGCAGCATCATGGGCAGCTGTGTAAGAATCCCACCAGTCAGCAGCAGGACCAGTCAGACGTCCAGAAGCATATAAGACCTTCTCCCGATCATTGCGCAATATTCAGCATCTTCTCAATTGCTTTCAGCCAATCATCCGCGTCCAGTGGATCAGGTGAGCTAGCGAATGTAGGTGGCTTATGACTCATGAACTCCCGGTGCTTATCACGAGGTGGAACCGGTGGTGGTGGTGGAGGCAGTGGTACTTGTTGCTGCTGTTGTTGAAGTTGTTGTTGCAGCTGCTGTTGTTGCGCCCTCCTTTCTTGGCGTATCTCATCTCTCTCCTGGCGCAGCTCCTGGCGTATATCTTCTCTTTCTTGACGCATCTCCTGGCGTTCTTGCTGCATCTGGGCACGCATATCAGCCATGGTGTCTGCCATCTGCTGCATCACCGCCATCTGAGCAGCAACCAGTGGGTCAACTCCGCCTGGTGGAGGATTGGGAGGATTCATCCCGGCAGGTTGTGGCTGAGGTTGTCTTCGAGTGTGTTGGTTAGGAGGCAAATCAATTCCACCACCCCTCCTGGTATTGACCATCTGAGTTAGATACATATGGTAAGAAAGAGCAGTAGACAAGGCAGTAGTTACAATCATGTTACTTTGGGGGATTTATTAGCTACGCAGATTAATATTTCCTACTATAGCTAATTCAATACCTTATGTTGGTACATGCTAAAATGTCCATCTATACTATTTCAATCAATCAAAGAAGCAAATCAGGCATTGATCATCAGAACAATCAACCAATATTTTTAATAGAGAAAATAGTTTTAATTTTGTCTTAGGCTTCCTATCTCTTAAAAATGTCATAGGGGTAGGGATTCCAAGGTGTGAAATCCATCTTGTCTCAGAGTAGAAAAGGTAAGAATGACAGAGTAGAACAGTAGAAGGTGAGACAGGATCAAGATAAGTATAGAAAGAATCAGAGTAAGATAAGTAGGTAAGGGTTGTCCATTTCTATCTAGGTCTCGTCCTACAGTCAACATTTCCTCTGATACCACTTCTGTAACACCCGGTTTTAAAGAACAAAGCCGGGTGCATCTCATACATGCGCCAAGAAGACAACATATATAATAACAGAGTGTATAGAGATAAATGTCATAAAACATCAGAGTATTTATTACATAGCGGAAGACTTATTACAAAATAAAGATAAATGTAAAACGAACTAAGGATCGACGGCGCCAATGTCGACTGAGAAACGCCACCTAGATCAGATCGAACTCCTCAGTGTTAGGCGGCTCCTCCTGAACCACCTGCTCTTCTCCTGTGGGGGGGGTGTGAGACAGCAAGAGTGAGCTCACATACGATCATAGCTCAACAAGTCGTGGGGAATAATGTGACATGAACTCACCAAAGGTGGGAGTTCATGAAGTGTAAGGCTGATCAATGAAACAAAGGCTGAAGCTGAGCATTGCTTTTATAAGTTGGTCAAAATTTTATTAGCAGTTACTAAGTGTAAGTAAATACCAAACCATAGTAATAATAAGTAAAAGTAATAATAAAATAATCCCAAAATGCAATGAAATGACAGGTTAAGTTTAAGTTCCATAATTTAATCATGTGAGTGTCCGAGCCGCTCATGACCGTGAGCACGGCTAGTATACCAGTTTTACACTCTGCAGAGGTTGCGCATCTTTACCCACAAGTCGTGTTACCCATTTGCCACAGAGTTGATCAGACTCCATACACCTCTACCTAGGAAGCGAGGCAGGGTACCACTACGAGGCCTTTACAAAGTTCCACTAGCTTCAGACTACCCGCTACAGTTTATGGGAAGATCCAGTAAAGGGTTCCTGACTGACCGCCATCGCAGCAAAATCAACCAGGGACCTCCCCGCACTGACCTCTCCCCTACTGCCCTTGCCCCTTTCGGGTAAGGTAGCCCTCCCCTAGCTTTCCTAGTTAATCAGCCAAGGGCGTCCCATTCCACCCTTGTGGTAGCACTGTTTTCCCGGGTGGTTCTCCATGTTCCCATTAACATAATGATCTTAACATGAACAAGGAACAATAAAACAGATAACAATATATAGTATAACAATGAGTGATGAATATCTCTATACCCAAATCCACATAAAGCAATAGCATGTACTACCCAAAACTTTAGTAGTAAAACCAGTGGTGAAGCAAGGTATAAAGATAGTCAAATCTAGGGTATCCTATTGGGTCCCATCAAAATTAACCTATGCAGATCATTATGAATAATAAGAACATGAATGGGTAAAAGAAGTGATCAAGGGCACAACTTGCCTTCAACGAGCTCCTGCTCAGCTGTCTCTACTTGTTGAAGCTCAGGTTCCACAGTGGGTTGCTCGTCTACTCGCATCAATACAATACATACATGGCATGGCATAAATTAACATCACATCAAACATGCAAATAGAATATACAGTAATAAACTAGACATTAAAATAAGATCACAGGAACTGGAATCATTAAAATTGGAGTTATATATTTTAAGTTATGGGTTTTCTAATGTTTTATGTGCTTAATACAAGATTAAGTGAAATAATAATTTTAATGTGTTTGTCATGTCAGAACAGAGGCACAAATGGGTAGACAATATTATTACAAAAATTTAGGAACTGGAATGGACCAATTTGGAGTTCATATGCATTTACTATGAATTAAACAAGTTTTAACATTTATTTATGCACTAAAAATTAATTTCAGATATTAATTCCTGATTTTTAATACTCTCTGGATCGGGCCTTGAATTCTAGAAAGCGCAGGGACTTATACGCGAAATATACAATGACTCAGAGCGCCACAGCGCAGGACTGCGGGTTGATATCCTTTAAACCCAGGGTTTCTTTTACAAAACGTACCCGCGAAGGGGTACGCTTGGATCTCGGCCGTCGGATCAAAATCTGACCATCAGGGTTTTTATGAGCCCTAAACCACTCGGGTGCGCATGATTTGAATCCAACGGACGAGCATAGCCCTATCTAAACCGAGCCACAGATTCGATCTAAGCCGCCCGATACCGATCCGATGGCCACGCTTTAATGCATCGAAACGGTACCTGGAATTCTAATCTCATCCCTCCATCAGAGATCCA
>NC_050101.1:21536108-21541108 GCF_902167145.1 Zea mays
CGCTAAAAGAGCCGACGCTTTTTAGAGGAAAGGGATGGATACCCATAGGCCACCACACTTTGACGGCACTAACTTCCCATATTATAGTGCTAGAATGGCTTGTTACCTAGAGGCCGTTGATCTAGGTGTTTGGAGAGTCACTCGTGACGGGATGAAACCCCTCAAGAATCCCGAGAAACCCACCACGAGTGAGGAAAAAGAAATCCATTTAAATGCTAGAGCCAAAAATTGCTTGTATGAATCTCTTAGCATGGATATTTTTAACCAAGTATTTACCTTGAAAACTGCTAATGAGATTTGGCTAAAATTGCATGAGCTCCATGACGGCACATCCAATGTCCGTGAGCAAAAACATTGCCTAGTCTTAAATGAGTATAATTCATTTGCTATGAAAGATGATGAGCTTGTTAGAGACATGTATTCTCGTTTGAATCTAATAATCAATGAGCTCAACTCTATTGGCATTAATAAGCTAGGCGATGCGGACATTGTGAGGAAGATTATCTCCCTGCTACCACAACAAAGATATGGGAGCATCATCACCATCCTTCACAACATGGAGGACTTGAGCAACACGACCCCGACCATTGTGATTGGGAAAATCGTGGCCTTTGAGATGTCACGAAAAATGAGTCGGGGAGAGGAGCCAACTTCCTCAAGACCATATGCTTTTGCATGTGATGAAAGGAAGGGCAAAAAGAAGGCTCCCACTCCAAGTTCCTCAAGTGAAGAAGAGGAAGAAGAAGAAAGTGATGATGATGAAGATAATCAACCATGCACATCATCCTCTGAGGACGAAAAAACAATCCGACGCGTCGGAAAGGTAATGAGGATGATCCGCAAGATTAATCTAATGGGTGTGCCCCTGCAGGTCGAGGATCTTCTCTTTAACATTGACAGGAAAAAGCAAAGGAAGAGAGGATGCTTCGCATGTGGGGAGAAGGGCCACTTCAGGGACAACTGTCCAAATATGGCCAAACCCAAAAAGGAGAGGAGCAAAGGCCAGGCGCTAACAAGTGTTAGAACTTGGGATGATTCTTCAAGTGAAGATGAACCTCCAAGGACGCGCAGCCACCGATCCTCATCACGCTCGTCACGGTCATCACACAAATGCCTTATGGCAAGAGGTAACAAAAGCATTCCATCCTCTAGTGATGAAAGTAGTAGTGATGATGAAGGTGAGGGAAAGCCCTCTGTAGATGAGCTTGCGGAAGCCGTAAAATTTTTTCAGGATGTTTGCACTAAGCAAAAAGCTCAACTTAAAACTTTGAAAAATAAGTTGATTAGCTCCCAAAATGATTATAAAGGTTTGCTAGAAAAATTTGAAACTTTTGCAAACTTAAATAGTGAGCTATCAACTAAAATTGAGCTATTAGAATCTAGTGCTCCATCCACTGCTACCGATGATAGCCTTATTAAAAAGAATGAAAAACTTAAGGCTAAGTTAGCTAGCTCCCAAGAAGCTATTGAAAATTTGCTAGAGAAAATGGAAATTCTTAGCATACACAATAATGAGCTAACTACTAAGCTAGAAAACATTGGTAGCACCCCAGGAGCATCTTTAGTTGAAATTCCTGAAATCATTAAGAAAGATGCTTCTACTTCTTGCTTTGATTTAATTGATGATTCTAACCCCTGCAACCAAGTCGTTGTTAAGAATATTGTTGTAGAGACATGTTCGGATGAGGTTGCAAAGGAAAATGAACAATTAAAGCAAGAAGTGGCTCGCCTTGGCAAGGCTTTGTATGACAAGAAAGGCAAAGCCAAACAAATCCAACCTCCACAGGATAACACCACTGCGGGAGTGAACAAGCCTGTAGAGGGAGAAACTGTGATTTGTAGGCTATGCCACATGGAAGGCCACAAGTCTTTCCAATGCAAGGCGATGACCGGGGATAAACAAAGGCAAAAGCTCAAGCAAAAACCATCAAGCAAAATCTCCAACACCTACATCAAAAAGGTGGACAAAAAGGCTGCTACACCATATTTGATCAAGAAGAAAAAGAATGGAAAGGTGATAGCAATCAAGGCCAACAAGCAAGCCAACAAAGGAAAGGGGGCCAAACGCATCTGGGTGCCAAAAGAAATAATTTCAACCATGAAAAGCACCAAGAAGGTTTGGATCCCGAAAGGGAAGTGAGTGGACCAAAGGACCTCGGGAAATTTGGAGACTTGGCAATGTTGGGATGTATATCATGGGATACATCATATTGGATCAAGTTTATTGCCAAGTGGGTTAGTGCAAATTTTGGACCCAAATTTCCCACCCATGACTAAGGTAACTAGATTTATTGTATCTCTTGTTTTTAGATATGCGTATCTGCTTATATTGTATCTAGTTTACCTTTTCATATCTAGTATTATATTTAGTATTTACTTTTGTTTAAAGCATATGCATACTAGGTAAATCATATGGTAGGATTGCCTGTTTTTTAACTCATACTCTTGAGCAAACCTACATGGCTTAAAAATGCTTAATTAAGCACGGCACATAGCTTTTATATCACTCCTAAATAAATGACACCAATGTATTAAAAGTTTATATCCTACATTTGGTATCTTTTAACTTATATGTGCCAAAGTTCAGATTGTAGATAATTTGCCCCTCTTGATATCAAATCAAAGTGCATGTCTCCTACAAGTATTCAAAACTTGTATGCACACCTTCAGGGGGAGGTTACTCTATAATCTAATACTTTGAGACTAACATCTTTTCAAGTCTATTTCTTGTGATAGTCTCATTGTAAGGAAAATAAGGGCCCCGGAGAAAGACAACAATCTTCCACTGCAAAATCTCCAAGAACTCTCATGTCTCTCAAGCTCGCCATTGGTATTCAATTGGTCCGCAATTGACCTTCAAATTGGTATCGCCATTGAATTTCAATTGGTATTTTTGAGACTACACTTAGTAACATTTACATGTCTTCTCCATTATTTGATTAGACTATATATCTTTTACTTCCCATGTTGCCATAAATGCATATATTGTTAACTCATATTTTGTTACCTATGCATAAGGGAAGTTGGTCTATTCAAATCATGTCTTGCACCTCTAATTTTCACATGCTTTTTCCTAAATAGAAGGTCTCTGTCAGGGGGAGTATTTCTTCATCTCTAAAGGGGGAGAAAATCTCTTTCAAAAGGAGACAACTCATTTAGGGGGAGTAATCTTTTAAAGATTCCTTCGAGTGGTATCATTCACATAGTTTAATTTAATATCCTTCTAGTGATATCTTTTGAAACAATTCTTGATGAGGGCAAGCTTTTATTTACTTCCTACATGTTTTTAATGTCTTCCTTTTTGGTGGTTGATGCCAAAGGGGGAGAAGTTGTAGGGACCAAAGCAATGAAAATGATATCAAACACCAAACACCACCAAATTAAAATTTTGCTCTTTCAAGTGGTTTTGGTCATTTGGTCCCAAAATAGGAAGTAAGTGAATTATGGAGTTAGGGGGAGGCTTAAGTCCATAATATCACATTGAGGGGGCAGTTATGCATCCTAGCAAGTAAATTGCATATTTACATTCAAATACTTGTATTATTTGCTTGCTTTGGTTGTGTTGTCATCAATCACCAAAAAGAGGGAGATTGTAAGGAAAATGGACCCCGGGCCATTTGGCTAATTGAGTTTTGGTATTTGATGAACAACACAATCTGTGAACTAATATTCTCTCTAGTGTTTGTGTTTGTAGTTCACAGGATGCAATGAGGATTGGACCAAGGCAATGAGGAAGCAACACCTCAAATGAAGTCATGAAAAGATGCATAGGAGTCCAAGACTCAAGAACAAAAGAAGCCCAAAGAGATCAGTGAAGAAATCCAAGAAAAGGGCTGTCAGCCAGCGCCTGGTGGCGCACCGGACAGTACACAGTACCTGTCCGGTGTGCACCGGACTGTCCGGTGAGACAACCGGACAGTCTGCGCAGAGAGGCCGAAGTCGGGCGCTCTCGGGTTGTCGCACCGGACTGTCCGGTGTGCACCGGACTGTCCGGTGTGCCAACGGGCAGACGGCAACGGTCGAATCCAACGGTCGGATTCAACGGTCGACTGCTACAGGCGCCAACGGTCGGCTGACGTGGAGGCACCGGACACTGAACAGTAGATGTCCGGTGGTGCACCGGACTGTCCGGTGCACCCGACGACAGAAAGCTGCTGCTTTCTGTCCAACGGCTAGTTGAGGGGTTGGACTCTATAAATACCACCCCAACCGGCCATTCTCAAGTGTGAGAGCCCAAGCAACATACCAAGACACATATTGCATATTTCCAAGAGCTCAAACACCCAAGTGCTTAATAGAATCACTCGGTGATTAGTGTAGGTGCTTTGCGAAGTGCTTAGGCTAGTTAGACCGCTCTAGCGCTTGCTCTAGGTGAACCCTAGATTGTTGAGTGAGTTTATATAAACCTCACATCCCCTCGGCTCTTGCGCGAGCCGTTGTAATTGTACCGAGTGAGGCGAGAGTCTTGCGAGACCGTGACAACCGCGTTTGTGTCACGGCCGCCACCGTGTACTGGAGGGAATGAGGCCCGCGGCGTTTCGGCCGGAAGCTCGATAGTGGAGACGGCGGGGAGCGTCCGAGAGGAGCCGGAAGCGGAGCACCACTTGCGCGTGGAGAAGGCCCGCGGCTCTCTACGGAGTAACTCGACCGAGGTGCTTGGCCCTCGCGTGGGCTTCCCTTTGCGTAGGGGCACCAACGAGGATTAGTCGGGACCTTGCGCGGTTCCGGATACCTCGGTAAAAATACCAGCGTCATCCACGAGAGTTTGCATCTCTACCTTGCTCGTTATATTCCGCATTTACATTAAGCATTTAAGTTTCAATCGTGTATTCATACTTATCTAGTGTAGATTGAAACTTAACCCTTGCAGTAGAGATAACAACACTTAGACAAAACCTAGGTTGCACATTCTAGTTTGATTATTTGCATAGGTTTTGTTCTAGGGATTAATTTGTGGCCTAGTTTAGTGAAAGTTTTAGAAGTCCTAATTCACCCCCCTC
>NC_050101.1:21546108-21548608 GCF_902167145.1 Zea mays
CCATAAATTAATCATGTGAGGGTCCGAGCTGCTCATGACCGTGAGCACGGCTAGTATACCAGTTTTACACTCTGCAGAGGTTGCGCATCTTTACCCACAAGTCGTGTATCCCATGTCGCCAGGGTTTGCAAGGCCCTTAGACACTTCCGAGGTGAATGGCTAGGGATCCACTACGAGGCCTTTACAAAGTTCCACTAGCTTCCGAAAACCCGCTACAGTTTATAGGAAGATCCAGTACAGGAATCCCTTGCAGGACCGCCATCGCCGCAAAATCCTCCCGAGGGCCTCCCCGCACTGACCTCTCCCCTACTGCCCTTGCCCCTTTCGGGTAAGGTAGTCTTCCACTAGCTTTCCTAATTAATCAGCCAAGGGCGTCCCATTCCACCCTTGTGGTAGCACTGTTTTCCCGGGTGGTCGCTCCATGTTCCAATTAACATAATGATCTCAACATGAACAATAAATAACAACTGATAACAAAAGTGTAACCATGAATAGTGTATCTCCATACCCAAAACCACATATAGCACTAGCAAGTACTACCCAGAAAGTTCAGTGGTAAACAAGGTATAAAGATAGACAAACTAGGGTAACCTATTGGGTCCCATCAAAATTAACCTATGCAGATCATTATGATTAATTAGAACATGAGTAGGTGAAAAGAAGTGATCAAGGGCACAACTTGCCTGGGCCTTGAGAATCCAGGTACCAGGATGATCTTCAGGTGACTCGTGACCTCGCACTAGTCGTAGCAATACAAACAAACACTGTATAGGCAAAATTAACATTACACCAAACATATATGCCAAAATACATATTAATAATCTACATATTAAAATAAGATCACAGGAAAAAGAATTATTAATTTTGGAGTTGTAGAATTCAAGTTATGATTTTCCTAAGGTTTAATGTGATTAAAATATGATTAAATGATAAATAAATTTCCTGACAGAGTTCATGTCAAAACAGAGACACAAAATGATGAAGAATATTATTACAAAATTTTAGAAACTGGAATGGTTCAATTTGGAGCTAAAATGAATTTTCTATGAATTATCTAAGTTCTAGCAATTATTTTTGTATTAAAAATCTAATTTCTAATTCATTTAATCATTTTATTACTGCACTGGACTGGGCCTCAATTACTGGGAAGCACAGGGGGCTGTTTAACAAATAACCCGAGACTCAGAAAACCCTGGGCAAGGACGGCGGGTTCTATTTCTGTAAAACCCAGGGGTTCATATGAAAAACGACCCGGCCGGAGGGTATGATGTGATCTGGGCCGTCCGATCGCGCGCCAACCGCCCAGATTAGATCACCTATTAAACGAACCGGTACGCATCACAGGCCGTCGGATTGGAAATCTATGGTCCGCGCTCAACATAACCGAGATCGATGCGCAGTCCGTTGGATCTTGGATCTACGGTCGTCGTGCGTTCGGCCAAAACGGTACGCCAGACTTAATCTCAGCCGCCCACGTCGAGATCAACGGTACTGGGTTCATCCCCTTCCTAAACACCGGACCGCGGCGGCGCGACGGCACCGAGCGGCGGTGCAGCTCGCCGGAGACGAGCGTTTAGGCGCCCCAGTGCCCCATTTTCCATCTCGGTGTGCTCTACATGATCCTTAGGTGAACGCGATGCAGTTGGGGAGGTTCTCACCAGGTAATGCGTAGCTATAGCCCCCGGCCACGCCAGGGTGGTGTCCCGCGGCGGAGCTTCGTCTCCGGTGAGAAATCGCCACCCATCCGCGATCACAAGAGGCCCAAATTCCCATGGTACGAGTTCCCGGGGATCTGACATCCATCCTCGCCCGCCCGCAGCTCCCCAGGTCGGCACCGAGATGAGGACGTGGGCCAACAGCGGCGGCCGTCAGCTTCTCTCCGCGCGGTGATGACACAAGGGTTCGGTTCTTGGTTTGTTGGGCGAGAAGGACCCAAGGGTTCGCTTTTATAGTCCAGAGACGAGGTTGAGTCGGCCAGATCGATCCCAGGTCAACCGCGCGCGCGATTTCCGCGGCGGCGGCGAGCTCGCGTATTCTGTTGTCGGGAGAGGGGAAGGTACAGCTGACAGGGGCGGCCCACTCGGCAGTGTCGTCCGCGCGGTGTAAACGGCGTGAGTGAGAGGCTGGGCAGAGGGCCCCACACGTCAGCGGCGCGGCAGGGGGGGGGCGAAGTTGGGCCGCGCGGCGAGAAAGGGTTAGTGGGCCGATTTGTTGGCCTGCGGCCCATCAGGTATAGTATCCCTTCTCTTTTTCTTTTATATTTTCTTCTTTCTCCTTTTAGTTTCCAAATTCCATTTTAAATTCAGATTTTAAATTCAAATTTTTGTGCCAGTTTATCCTCAATTTATATTTTGTGAAATAAAAAGTATAAATTTTGGAAATATATAAATTTCCTTTATATTATGCATATATATCTTCTCTCATTCACTTCTACATAATATTTCCAAAACCCCAAAGTGCAACTTTGGGTTAATTTCAAATTCTCAATTCCATTATTATA
>NC_050101.1:21588608-21598608 GCF_902167145.1 Zea mays
CCTCCGCCCCGGGGGCGAGCGCCGCCGCCCCAGCTAGCCGAAGAAGACGGGAGCCAGCCACCCCATCCCCGCCGTCTATCTTAGATCGGACGGCACGGATTCAAATAACCCGAACTCAATCTCAACCGTCCGTCCAAGATCCATCGGCCCAGAGCCGTTTCCCCGCGCCCCGTCTCTCTGCCAACTGGGCCTCGCCTGTCGGCGCGCCCGCACACTCGCTCTGCCCGCTGGCCCCGCTTGTCAGTCGCCGCGCCCGCGTTCGCGCTGCCCGCTGGCCCCGCCTGTCAGCCGCCCAGGCTGTCGCGCGCCCGCGCGCCCCCGCAGGATCTAATCCTGGCCGTTGATCTGAGATCTAACGGCTGTAAGCGCCCGATACCCTTTCGCCCGCGCATTTTCTTAAAGAACCCCCCGGTTTTCTGGATTTTGTGCCCGCCGTCCCTGGTTTCTCGCAGTTAAGTCCTCAGCCCTTTTATTTAATTTAAAATAGGTCCTTAGGGCATATTTTTAACCCCTAAACTTGTAAAATTCATAACTTTGCCATATGAACTCCAAATTAGGTGCTTCAAATTGCAAAATGTTCATAAAATTATTATCTATCTGTTTATGCAATGTTTCCCTGCTGTTTCCATGTTCCAATTAATGGTTAATCATTAGGATATGATTAAGGTTATTGGAACCCTATTGGAGATAAATAAAAGAAAGTAGACTTTAATAAAAGTTGGAGCACTTAAGTTTATGGACTCAAACACTTAAGTTTAGGAACTTAAACCAGATAATTATTTAATCCCACCACTGACTTAAACCTGAGTAGTGGATAATGACTCATTTTGTATAGTCCTCTACCCCAGGCCTAGAGAACACCAGAGTGCCTATCCCTTTTCTGTTATGAACATGTGACCTCTCTCTGCTGCATATGTTTGGTATTTTGTTTTTGTTTGTTATTTTCCCAAGTTCATAGTGTGAATGATTGTTTTACGTAGACAACGAGCAGTCTGTGTTTCCCGAGGCAGTTGCAGAGGAAGTCCCTGATCAGCAGTTTGGTGAAGGCAAGTGTCCTCTGTCCCATTATGTCCTATTCATTTATAACTTACTACCCTGCATTACTTACTTGAAACCTAAGGATTGACTAGCTTTACACTTTACTTTATCCTTGATGACCTTATGGGCTATTATGGTTAGCACTCTGCTATTGCCTTAAATTAATCAATGAACATGATGTGACTATTTATGATACTGTTATCCTGATGATGTTGATGATCTTGTGATACTCTAGGGGGCTCAGGCTGTTTCCTGAGTACCTCTCCGTAAGGACCTGTTCGTTGAGAGACCACCCGGGATAACAGTGCAACCATGAGGGTGAAATGGGATGCCCTTAGCTAATTAATTAGAGGAACTAGAGGTGTAGTTGCTTCGCCGTCGTGCCGTCAATGGGGTCCAGGCACAGTGCTTGCTCTGCCGAGGCTGAGTGCCGAGGTTCTTTCGTTTTGCTTTTTTGTTAGTCACTCTCCTGCGGGGAGGGGTACTGTGTTTATCAAACTGGAGAAACCTAACGGGCAGCTACGATCTCTAGGGAATCTTTGTAAAAGCTACGTAGTGATGCCCTGCCGGACCACCTAGGTAGTGGTCAATGGGGATTAGCTCTCCCTGGGTAGAAAGGGAATCATGACTCATGGGTAAAGTGTGCAACCTCTGCAGAGGGTAGTGAAACTGATATATCAGTCGTGCTCACGGTTAAGAGCAGCCTTGGGATCCTCCTTGATTAGAGATACAGATGGTTCGAGATACAAGGATTATGTTATGGTTTTGGTTCGACTATGATGATGATGTTCCTCGATGAGGAAATGGTTTACGGGTTGGTTAATGCTAAAATCTGGCTTCTACTAATGA
Source organism: Zea mays (assembly GCF_902167145.1). Lineage (NCBI taxonomy): Eukaryota > Viridiplantae > Streptophyta > Magnoliopsida > Poales > Poaceae > Zea > Zea mays. Next base: position 21,590,496 of record NC_050101.1, read on the forward strand.
TAAATACTTGACCAACTAAAAGCAACTGCTTGAGCCTAACCCCACATAAAGCTAGTCCACTTTAGCCAAACGGGACATTTGCTGAGTATGTTGATGTGTACTCATCCTTGCTTTACCACAAAACACCAGGTTGCCCGCATTGTAACCACTGCTCAGGAGAAGGCGAAGCCGTGGAAGGAGACTTCCAGGAGTTCCAAGACTACGACGAATTCTAGGTGTGGGTTGGCGGCAACCCCCAGTCAGCTGCCTGTGGAGGCCTTATCTTTACTGCGTTTCGCTAGTACTTTGATTTCCCTGTTAAGACAATGACTATGTGGATGTCTATGACTCTGTGATGTAATAAGTTAATACTCTTTCATGTTATTATTCGAGCATTGTGCGATGATGTTCATTTATGTAATCGCTGTGTACGTGAGTTCTGATCCTGGCACGTACATGGTTCGCATTCGGTTTGCCTTCCAAAACCGGGTGTGACATAAGTGGTATCAAAGAAGTGCTGACTGTAGGACCGCTGACCTAGAGTAGCACTGGTCGTTCTAAGGACTATTGACCTTCCCTCTCACCTTGACCTCTGTTGTTACTTCAAAAGTCGGTCACTTCGACCAACCCTATGTTTTACTACATATATATACTATATTATACCTTGTCCAAAAAAATTTTATCTTATTCTGTCTATGGTTTATTCACTTGTCATATTAGTTCTGCTCTTACTCTTGTGCTTACGGTGTCTTTTGTAGATGGCTTGTCTTAGACACACTGCACGTAAGTCGGTGATTCCTTTCCTGCCGTCTCGACTTGCGGAGCGTCCTCTGCACCGCACCGTGTCCGGACAGTCGAGTCACCTGGAAAGGCTGCACCACCGTCTGCGTGAGGAGCAGGAACGCCGGCGCCAGCACGGAGAGCAGCAGGGCTCTTCCTCCCCACCCCAGCGAGAGGTGGAGTCCGTGAGGCCCCGTTCCTCTGTTGCCCAGCTGGAGGCGCCCCCTGCACCACCGCAGGTCGCCCCGGCTGTTGGAGGAGCTACTGGAGGAGATCCCGACGACGATGACTCAGACCACAGCACGGAGTCTTCTGAGCCGCAGGAGGCGGAAGGATGGGTCGCCCGACCCATCACCCGTGACACCACTCGCGGTTGTCACTTCCACGACGCACTCGACACCTTGCTGCGCCAGGCTTTCGACCGGCACACCTGGTCGATCGAGTATCGTTGTGTAGTCTACCAGCACAGTCGTGGGAGGTACCCGGACCGCTGGGAGGCTACCTGCCTAGTTCGCCGTCCGGAGGATGATCTCCGGGGTGCGGAGGCCGTTTCAGAGCACTATTCCATCTCCAAGAGGGACACTGCAGAGGCGGCTATGCAGGATGCAGCACGACGTGCACTCTCCCAGTACTGTTCTTTGTTCGGTGGCGTGGCCGACGGTCTTAACCTTTGGTACTACCCCCGCCGTCCTACTGGCAGCACAGAGAGTGTGGTTGTCTCACCCGTTGGTGAGGCTAACCCTAGGTTGAGCAGCACAGTCAACCTAGTCGCAGTGCTTAACACTGAGCTGGACCACTCTCTGGACGAGCTAAGCAGGGCTCGAACGGAGATTGCGGGGTTGCATGCTGAGCTGGCAGAGCGCCATCACCAGGAGGGTGGTTCTCCCGCTCCTGTTGGGACTCAGCACCCATACCGCTCGCCGCCATGTGGTCACCACACTTATGGTTCCCCTGTCTGTAAGACCAGGATAGATCTGGATCCTTAGATCGTTAGCGTCGGAGTTTGTAATAATTCTTAAGTCAGATGTCCCAGTCTTAGGTAGTCAGTTTAGTTTGCTTATCAGTTGCTTCCATTTAGTTTAGTTTGCTTATCAGTTGCTTTATTGCTTGTTATGGTGAACTTGTGCTGGATTTGAATCTTTGTAATGACTGTTGCCAACCTGTGGGTTTCCCCTGCAGTTTGGCCTAGCTAGTAATGTTAATGAAGTCAGTTGCTTAGTTGGGAAACCATTTGCCTCCACTTTCCTTCTTATCTGAGAAGCGGTGTTGAATCATAATGAGGATCAGTGAAGCCCTTTGTTCACTCAGTGTCATGAACAATTCTGTATTCTCTTTTCTTATGCTGAAGGGTTGTAGGATCAATGCTGATGTATGAATGTCTTCCACAGATGTCTGACAACAGGCGCCAATGCAACAGGCGTGCTCAGCAAGAGCAGCATGACCAGCAGGAGGAACAACAGAGGCAACCTCCCCCACCACCCCCGATGTTAGTGGAGCAGATGTTTTTGATGCAGACTCAAGCAGTGCAGGCCATTGGGCAGACTCTGGCAGCCATGCAGCAGGCTCAACAGCAACCCCAACCCCAATTGCAAGTGCAGATGCCCCAGATGCCACGGGATAAGCATGGTGAGTTCATGAGAGGGCACCCTCCTACCTTCGCCCATTCTGCTGACCCCATGGATGCAGAAGACTGGCTGCGCGCAGTGGAAAGGGAACTGCGCACCGCCCAATGTGACGACAGGGAGAAGGTTCTGTATGGTCCCCGTCAGCTAAGGGGAGCAGCCCAGTCCTGGTGGGAGTCCTACCTCGCCACCCATGCTAACCCCGAAGCCATCACCTGGGAAGAATTCAGCGAGAGCTTCCGCAGGTACCATGTGCCGGAGGGACTGATGATCGTGAAGAAGGAGGAGTTTCTGGCTCTGAAGCAGGGACCCCTGTCTGTTAGTGAGTACAGAGACAAGTTTCTGCAGCTGTCTTGTTATGCACCTGAAGACGTCAACACTGATGCTAAAAGGCAGTACAGGTTCATGAGAGGTTTGGTGGATCCCCTGCATTACCAGCTGATGAATCACACCTTCCCCACCTTCCAGCACCTGATCGATAGGGCAGTTATGACTGAGAAGAAGCGTAAGGACATGGAAGATCGGAAGCGCAAGATGAGTGGACCCCAGTCCGGAGGCATCAGCCGTCCACGTTTCTCAGGCAGTTCATCTCAGCAAGGCAGACCTGGTCACCCACAGGGATATCAGAATCAGAATCAGCGTCCGCATCAGCAGCAGTTTCAGAGGCAGTATCAGCAGCAGCAGCAGTATCGTCAGCACAGCCAGCAGGGAGGTAATCAGTATCAGAAGCAGAACAACCAGGCACCTCGCCTTCTTGCCCCAGCAGCAAATCACAGCAACCAAGCAGCCCCAGCACAAGGAGGAGGCAGAGGATGTTTCCACTGTGGAGATCAAGGCCACTGGGCGATGCAGTGCCCAAAGAAGTTGGCGCAGCAGCAGACCAACCCCAATGCTCCAACAAGACAAGGTGTACTGCAACCGGCAGCAGGCAATCGTAACCAAGCGTACAACCGTGGAAAGGTGAACCACTTGGAGGCCGAAGCGATCCAGGGTGCACCAGATGTGGCAGTAGGTATGTTCTCCGTCGAATCTCATCCCGCAAAAGTGTTATTTGATACTGGTGCAACTCATTCATTTGTCACTGCAACATGGGTAGAATTGCATAACATCTCAGTAGAGGCAATGATGCCGCCCATGAGGATTAATTTGGTTGGTGGCAAGGTGCAAACAGATAAAATATGCTCAAATATAATGGTGGAAATAAGGGGGATAGGATTCCCCAGTGACTTAATAGTAATAGACACCCCTGGGATAGACATTATTTTAGGGATGAATTGGGTAATGAAGTATGAAGCAAATGTTAGTTGTGACAAGAGGACCGTAACATTGAAGTCCCCGTCAGGAGAGGAGGTAGTGGCCGAGCTATGGATGCCTAAATCAGCGGAGGGAGCCTGTCATCAGATTTCAGTTGATAGTAAGGAGCCCAACCCGCTCGAGGCTATCAAGGTCGTGTCAGACTTTCCGGATGTGTTTCCCGAGGAGCTAACGGGCATGCCACCCAAGAGAAAGGTTGAATTTGCCATAGAGCTTATCCCTGGTACCGCCCCCATTTCTAAAAGGGCCTATCGAGTGTCTGGACCAGAACTGGTAGAACTCAAGAAGCAGATAGATGAGATGTTAGGGAAGGGTTACATCAGGCCAAGCACCTCGCCTTGGGCCGCCCCAGTGTTGTTTGTAGAGAAGAAAGATGGTACCAAAAGGATGTGCATAGATTACAGAGCCCTGAATGAAGTCACTATTAAGAACAAGTACCCTTTGCCAAGAATAGAAGATCTGTTTGACCAACTCAGAGGTGCCAGTGTATTCTCGAAGATAGATCTGAGATCAGGTTACCATCAACTCAGAATCCGACCCTCGGACATACCGAAGACGGCATTCATCACCAAGTATGGGTTATATGAGTTCACAGTTATGTCCTTTGGTTTGACAAATGCACCAGCCTTCTTTATGTACCTGATGAACAGTGTGTTCATGGATTATCTGGACAAGTTTGTGGTAGTGTTCATCGACGACATTCTCATATACTCTCAAAGTGAGGAAGATCATGTAGAGCATTTGAAGATGGTATTGCAAAGGCTTCGAGAACATCAGTTGTATGCCAAGCTGGGCAAATGCGAGTTCTGGATTCATGAAGTCTTGTTTCTGGGTCACATCATAAATCAAGATGGGTTGGCAGTGGATCCAAAGAAAGTGGCAGATATCCTGAACTGGAAAGCACCAAAGGATGTTCGTGGGATCAAGAGCTTCATCGGAATGGCTGGATATTACAGGCGTTTCATTGAAGGCTTTTCAAAGATTGCTAGACCAATGACAGCATTATTAGCGAAGAAAGTCGAGTTTAAGTGGACCCAAAAGTGTCAAGAAGCATTTGAAGAACTGAAGAATAGATTGACTACAGCTCCTGTGCTAGTTCTGCCTGACGTTCACAAGCCATTCTCGGTGTACTGCGACGCTTCTTACACCGGATTGGGATGTGTGCTAATGCAAGAAGGAAGAGTTGTAGCATACTCATCTCGACAGTTGAAGATCCATGAGAAAAATTATCCCACCCATGACCTGGAGTTGGCAGCAGTAGTTCATGCTTTAAAGACCTGGAGACATTACTTGTATGGGCAGAAGTGCGACATTTACACTGATCATAAAAGTTTGAAGTACATATTCACCCAGTCAGAGTTAAACATGAGGCAGCGAAGATGGTTGGAATTGATCAAAGACTATGAGTTGGAGATACATTACCATCCAGGCAAAGCCAATGTTGTTGCAGATGCTCTGAGCAGGAAGAGTCAAGTTAATATGTTGGCATCGTACCCGATGCCGTATGAGTTAGCCAAAGAGTTCGACAGACTGAGCCTTGGTTTCCTGAACAGTACACAAGGAGTAACGGTGGAGTTAGAGCCCACCCTAGAGCGGGAGATCAAAGAAGGGCAGAAGGATGATGAAAACATCAACAAGATTCGGCAGCTGATCTTAGAAGGAAGAGGCAAAGACTTTCGAGAGGATGAAGAGGGAGTAATATGGTTCAAGGACCGATTGTGTGTTCCCGACCTCAAACCTATTCGGGAGCTGATCCTAAAGGAAGCTCATGAGACAGCCTACTCCATACACCCGGGAAGCGAAAAGATGTACCAGGATTTAAAAAGGAGGTTTTGGTGGTATGGCATGAAAAGAGAGATCGCAGAATATGTCGCCATCTGTGATAGTTGTCAGAGAACCAAAGCAGAGCATCAGAGGCCTGCCGGATTGTTGCAGCCATTACGGATTCCTCAGTGGAAGTGGGATGAGATCGGGATGGATTTTATAGTTGGCCTACCTCGCACCCGGGCCGGTTATGATTCCATCTGGGTGGTTGTGGACCGCCTAACAAAGGTGGCCCATTTCATACCTGTGAAGACAACATACACCGGAGCAACGTTAGCTGAGTTATACATGTCACGGATAGTCTGCCTTCATGGTGTGCCGAAGAAGATAGTGTCAGATCGAGGAACGCAGTTCACATCTCATTTTTGGCAGCAGCTACAAGAAGCTTTGGGCACCCATTTGAACTTCAGCTCAGCTTATCACCCGCAGACAGACGGTCAGACTGAAAGAACTAATCAGATCCTAGAAGATATGTTGAGAGCCTGTGCGTTGCAAGACAAGTCAGGATGGGACAAAAGATTACCTTATGCAGAATTCTCCTACAACAATAGTTACGAGGCCAGCTTGAAGATGTCACCGTTTCAGGCACTCTATGGACGGAGTTGTAGGACTCCGCTGCATTGGGACCAGCCTGGAGAGAGACAGGTGTTTGGCCCCGACATCTTGCTTGAAGCCGAAGAGAATATCAAAATGGTTCGGGAGAACCTGAAGATAGCACAGTCAAGACAGCGAAGCTATGCGGACCGAAGGAGAAGAGAACTGAGTTTTGAAGTGGGAGACTACGTCTATCTGAAGGTGTCACCTATCAGGGGAGTCAGAAGATTCGGAGTTAAAGGCAAGTTAGCACCCCGGTACGTTGGACCATATCAGATTCAGGCAAAGCGTGGAAAAGTGGCCTACCAACTCAACCTACCAGAAAGTTTGTCGGCGGTGCACAATGTGTTCCATGTGTCGCAATTGAAGAAGTGTCTGCGAGTACCAGAAGAACAGTTGCCAGTGGAGGGTTTGGATGTCCAGGAGGATCTGACATACATAGAGAAGCCAACGTAGATTCTGGAGTTTGCAGACAGAGTCACCCGGAGGAATACCATCAGAATGTGCAAAGTCAGATGGGGCCACCACTCGGAGGAAGAAGCAACCTGGGAACGAGAAGATGATCTGAAAGCCAAATACCCCGAACTCTTTGCTGACCAACCCTGAATCTCGGGGGCGAGATTCTTTTAAGGGGGACAGGTTTGTAACACCCTGAATTTGGGGGTATAAAACTTCTTTGCTCATATTCACAAATTCAGGTGTTACTTTTCTTTCCTCATCCTTCCCCAATCTTTTCTTTCTCATTTCTATAGGAGAAAGTGCTTATTTTTATTTGTAATAATAGTGTGATAGGTTAAACCCTAAGGGAGTATGAATTGTTGCATCATGTTGAACCCTGGATTTCACTTTTGTTTGGTGCATAATTCTCAAAAGGTCTAATTTGAATTTGTGGCACATTTGAATTTGAATCAAATGGAGAAAATAAAAAGAAAAGAGGAAGGAAATTCCAAAGTAAAAAGAAAAGGAAAAGTAGCCCGCTACCCCCGCCCGCTCGGCCTTTCGGCCCATCAGGCCCAACTCGCGCGCGCGCCCTCCCGCCCCTCCTCTCTCTGCGCAGCGGGCCCCACCTGTCGGCGCTCCCGCTTCACCGCGCGTGCGCCATCTCCCTCGCTCTCTCTGCCCGTGGGCCTGGCCCGTCAGCCCCGCTTTCCTCGCGCCCGCACCCGCTTTCTTCTCTCTCTCTGCGCCGCGGGCCCCGACTGTCAGCTTCGCCGTTCTCGCGTAACCGCCGCCGAGCCGCGCGCGCCCACGTCGCGCGTGGGGAGCTCGCCCCAACCCCGCCCTCGGCCACTAGAGCCCCGAACCTCACTCGCCCTCTCCCCCTCCCTCATTTGCGCACCAACCGGCCCTCTCTCTCGCCCTCTCCCTCGCTGCGCGCATGCCAAATCGCCATCGCCGCGAACCGCCGCCGCCCGAGCTTGCTCCTCCGTTGCCGTTGGAGCTCCGCCGTGTCCATTGCCACGGTAAGCTCCGCCCCGGCGTCCGCAACCCGGAACGCGCTCCAATCTCCTCTCCCCCTCCCTATTTCTCTCTGCCCGCGCTCACCCGCCGTCCGCCGTGCAGCCGCCACCGTCGACCCGGGCTACCGTCTCGTCTCCGTCGCCGTCGAGGAGTCCCCGGGGGCCGCTTTGAGGTAAGGAACCTCCCCCGCCCCTATTGGCCCTTGTCTTGCACTCTATCGCGCTTGATTTCTCGCCGGAGTCGATTAGCGCCGCCGCCGAGCCATTCCACTGTGAACCACCCTCCTCCGGTGCCCTTACCCCGACCCAGACCCCACCAATAGGTTTCCCGTGCCCTCCCCAACCTCCCCGGCCACTCAGGTCGCCCCGGGAACCCGCAGGGCCCCCGCTCCCCTCGTCTCCGGCGAGCTCCTCCGCCCCGGGGGCGAGCGCCGCCGCCCCAGCTAGCCGAAGAAGACGGGAGCCAGCCACCCCATCCCCGCCGTCTATCTTAGATCGGACGGCACGGATTCAAATAACCCGAACTCAATCTCAACCGTC
>NC_050101.1:21628608-21631108 GCF_902167145.1 Zea mays
TGAAGAAACAAGGCGAGAACTCAGCGACCAATGGGCAGATCACCTAGAAGCAACTGTTGAAGAGCTTCGTTCATTCAAGAAGAAATGTTATAACAAATCTATAGAATGTGTTAAAAAGTTGAAAGCTAGCTTCGCCAAAGTCGGCGCCTTCTCAAGTGAAGAAAACTTTATAAGAGGCAATCCCGAAGGTCCCATTGAATGGATTGGCCACGAAGCTGAAGCCTTCGAAGAAATTTTAAATAGCCGTGGGGATATATGTGCTTTCTCTGGGGCCAGAGGAGTTGCCAGCATTTTAGAGAAGAAGGGCTGCGAACATGTAAAAGTTTTAGCACAATCCGAAGCTGCTTTGTCTTTTGAAGACGCAAGAGACCCTTCAGCCGAAGCAAGCATGATTGGTGGAAAGTTTTTTACTGATATCTGGGATAATGGTGGCCGGGAAATGGCAAGAGAAATTATTCAAAGTAGTGAAAAGGGCATTCACGATGCTAGAGAAGTGGCTAAGGCCGCTGAAAAGAGCGCAGAGCCCGAAGGTCAATTAGGTATTAATTAATAGTTTGTATTGTGTTGTAATTTTTGGTTTTAAGCTTCGTTTTCCGTTTGTAATAGCAGCATAGTCGTGTCCTGTCTTTCAGGTCCTGCTGAAGCGTCTCCAGGCCCTCAGCCGAAAGGAGACGATGAAATTAAAAAGATGGCCGAAGCGATCATGGACGAAGTCGTCGATCGACTCCTGAATGAGGCTGCAGAAGTTGTTCTAAGAGAAGATTGAACACTATTGTAAATTAAACTTCTGAATTGTAACATTTTGTAATCCTGAATGTAATATACCCTTTTTCAGTGCTCAATTCTTTACGATGCATGAAATTCTACATACATACCATTTTTGAGCCTTCGACGAAAAAACACCTTCCCTTCTTTTCATGCTTCGTGAAGAAGATATACTTCGTGAAAACTTTCCTGATAAATCACATCCACTCTTCGTGAAAATATTCTTCGAAGCTGTATAATTTCGATATTATTCTGATGAAGCACATCCATGTTTCGTGGAGATATTCTCCGAAGCTGAATTCCGAAGATTGTCATTGTATTCCCTCCTTGTGCCATATGCGACATGATGTATGATGCTTATGCTATGCAAAAATGATGTGATGATGTTATGTTATGTAGATGACATTTGTTCCGAAGATACACACATATCTTCACAATATTTTTGTATCAGCGCTGACTTTTCGCTGTAAGCTCTGCATTCCCTTAGGAACGACTTTGGAGCTTCTTCACCTTTTACTTAGGCGGAATAAGCTCTGCATTCCCTTGGGAACGTCTTTGGAGCTTCTTCGCCTTTTACTTAGGCGGAATAAGCTCTGCATTCCCTTAGGAACGTCTTTGGAGCTTCTTCGCCTTTTACTTAGGCGGTATATGCTCTGCATTCCCTTAGGAACGTCTTTGGAGCTAAAAACTTACACTGCGTTCCCTTTGGAACGGCTTTTTGCAACTTCAGCAACTTACTCTGCGTTCCTTAGAACGACTTTTTGTTACTTCGAAGAATTTTTTTTAATAATTCGAAGGTCCTCCGCAAACTCTCAAGCTTCAGCAATTTAAACCTTCGGAGAAAACAGGTTTCCCTTATGACCAACCACGAAACTGTTTCATGAAAACTGAAATGTTCTTTATTACACAGAAAATAAAACTAAATGGAAAAGACTGCTATCAAAGTAGGATATTTGTCAATAGATATGCTTCGACTCTGGCACAGTGCTATTGACCGTACGAGCTTCGGATTGTTCTCTGAAGTCCCTTTGATGTGGAACATATTGGCTCCCTTCTGGCTGTTGGCCTTGTTGCAGCGGTGGTGGAGGCGGAGGCTGTTGCCAGGAAGCTTGAGGTTGACTTGCCGAAGCAACAGAAACTGCAGGGTGGTTGCCTACGTATTCTGGGATGTAAGGCACATGGTACGAGGCAGTATGCATGACCTGCTTCGGCTGAGCTTGTTGTGTTGCAGCTTCGGCTATCTCCTTTTGCTTTTGGATAGTAACATGGCACATCCTGGTGGTATGGCCCTTGTTTTCACCACAAAACAAGCAAAATATTCTCCTTGGTTGATCTCCAAATCTTCCGCCGAAGCCCCTGGCGCCTCTACCTCTTGGAGCTGGTGGCCGGAAAAAGCTTTGCTGTTGTCCCGAAGACTGCGAAGAGGGCTGCAGCCTGTGCTGCTGACTCCCCTTATCATCACTTTGAGTAGAATTGTGGATGGACTTGACATGCCTCGGATAGAATCTTCCTCCGAAGCCCCTGGTCATCTCAGAAAATCTGAAAGCCTCCTCCCTTCTTTGGCGAAAATCATTGTCGGCACGAATGTACTCGTCCATCTTTTGGAGCAGCTTCTCCAGAGTCTGAGGAGGCTTCCTAGCAAAATATTGAGCTGCAGGTCCAGGACGAAGCCCCTTGATCATGGCTTCGGTGACAATTTCATTGGGCACCGTTGGTGCCTGTGCCCTCAGACGCA
>NC_050101.1:21638608-21651108 GCF_902167145.1 Zea mays
GCAAGGCCGAACAGCCCTGCCGCCCGTCGCCGCGCGCCTCCTTCCGTTTTCCCTCCGTTCCACCTTTACCTTCACTCCAGACATGCGCTCTAGGTTCGGTGTCTTTCCACACGCTGGGACTTAGCCCGTTTTCGCGGCCATGGCCCGAACCGTTGTTTTCAGCCCGCGCGCCATGGCGAACCCCTCGTTTTCAGCCCATACGCAAGGCCGAACAGCCCTGCCGCGCGCCTCCTCCCGTTTTCCCTCCGTTCCACCTTGCCCTTCACTCAAGACATGCCCTTTAGGTTCGGTGTCTTTCCACACGCTTGGACTTAGCTTATTTTCGAGTTCGTGCCCGAGCCTCCGTTTTCGGCCCGTGCGCCATGGCGAACACCTCGTTTTCAGCCCAGACGCAAGGCCGAACGGCCCTGCCGCCCGTCGTCGCGTGCCTCCGTGTCGTTTTCCCTCCGTTCCACTGTGCCCTTCACCCAAGACATACACATTAGCATCAGTGTCTTTCTACACGCTTGGACTTAGCTTATTTCCGAGGTCGTGCCCCAGCCGCCGTTTTCGGCCCGCGCGCCATGGCGAACGCCTCGTTTTCAGCCCAAACGCAAGGCCGAACAGCCATGCCGCCCGTCGCCACGCGCCTCCTCCCGTTTTCCCTCCGTTCCACCTTGACTTTCACTCCAGACATGCACTTTAGGTTCGGTGTCTGTCCACATGCTTGGACTTAGCTAATTTTCGAGGTCGTGCCCGAGACTCCGTTTTCGGCCCGTGCGCCATGGCGAACACCTCGTTTTCAGCCCAAACGCAAGGACGAACAGCCCTGCCGCCCGTCGCCCCGCGCCTCCGTGCCCGAGCCTCGGTTCGTCGCGTGCCTCCGTGTCGTTTTCCCTCCGTTCCACTGTGCCCTTCACCGAAGAAATACGCTTTAGATTCGGTGTCTTTCCACATGCTTGGACTTAGCTTATTTTCGAGTTCGTGCCCGAGCCTCCGTTTTCGGCCCGTGCGCCATGGCGAACACCTCGTTTTCAGCCCAGACGCAAGGCCGAACAGCCATGCCGCACGCCTCCGTGTCGTTTTCCCTCAGTTCCAACGTGCCCTTCACTCAAGCCATACATACACCTTAGCTTCGTTGTCTTTCCATTCCACACGCTTGGACTTAGCTTATTTTCGGGGTCGTGCCCGAACCTTACTTTTCGCCCCCTGCGCCATGGGCGAACCCCTCGTTTTCGGCCCAAACGCAAGGCCGAACAGCCATGCCGCCCGACGTCGCGCGCCTCCGTGTCGTTTTGCCTCCGTTCCACCGTGCCCTTCACTCAAGACTTACACATTAGCTTCGGTGTCTTTCTACACGCTTGGACTTAGCTTATTTCCGAGGCTGTGGCCGAACCGTTGTTTTCGGCCCGCGCGCCATGGCGAACGCCTCGTTTTCAGCCCAAACGCAAGGCCGAACAGCCATGCCGCCCGTCGCTGCGCGCCTCCGTGCCCGAGCCTCCGTTCGTCGCGTGCCTCCGTGTCGTTTTCCCTCCGTACCACTGTGCCCTTCACCAAAGACATACACTTTATGTTCGGTGTCTTTCCACACGCTGGGACTTAGCCCACGTTTTCGCGGCCGTGGCCGAGCCTCCGTTTTCGGCCTGTGCGCCATGGCAAACACCTCGTTTTCATCCCAGACGCAAGGCCGAACAGCACTGCCGCCCGTCCCCGCGCGCCTCCTCCCGTTTTCCCTCCGTTCCACCTTGCCCTTCACTCAAGCCATACATACACCTTAGCTTCGTTGTCTTTCCATTCCACACGCTTGGACTTAGCTTATTTTCGGGGTCGTGCCCGGGCCTCAGTTTTCGGCCCGTGCGCCATGGGCGAACCCCTCATTTTCGGCCCAGACGCAAGGCCGAACAAGCCATGCCGCCCATCGCCTTGCGCCTCCGTGCCGTTTTCCCTCCGTTCTGCCATGCCCTTCACCCAAGACATACATATTACCTTCGGTGTCTTTCCACACGCTTGGACTTAGCTTATTTCCGGGGCCATGCCCGAAACTCGGTTTTCGGCACGTGCGCCATGGGCGAACCCCTCGTTTTCGGCCCAAACGCAAGGCCGAACAGCCATGCCGCCCCGTCGCCATCCTGCCCTTCACCCAAGGCATACGTAGCAGCTTTGGTGTCTTTCCACACGCTGGGACTTAGCTTTTTTTTTGGTCGTGCACGAACCCACGGCGGTCTTCGGCCACGCTGCGCCTTGGCCATTTCCGTTCGGAAGACCGGTGCCCCTCTTCCGTGGGTTCGAAACCTAGTCGCTAGGCGGTGCGTAGAGTGGGGGGGAGGGACGAATCCGTGCGACGCGGGGCTGGATCTCAGTGGATCGTGGCAGCAAGGCCACTCTGCCACTTACAGTGCCCCGTCGCGTTTTAAGTCGTCTGTAACACCCCTGGTGTTACGTAAACTAAAACTCTGACATGTCATCATAAGCATCTGCATTAATGTGCTTGTTACACCTAGAATGCATTTACTAGGTTAAAACTTTACAAAAAAAGTGTGATGTTGTGTGTTGAGTAGTGGACTTAGTTAAGAACCTGGAATTATTTACAAAAAAAGTGTGATGTTAGTTAAGAACCTGGAATTATTTGTTACACCTAGAAAGGATTGACCTCAAAGCCCTAAGTAAGGTTTGAAAACCTTGTTTAGAATTAGATATAAGCAAACAACTCCTAAACCATGGACACTTTGGACCTGAGTTTTATATACCGAAGTTGGATTTGAGGATAAGGAGTAGCTTGGCTTTAGGAGGATGGATCAAATTGAAGAAATCACTTGAAGCAAATAAAGTCCACTTGGAACCCTAAATTAGCCCAAAAGGGGAATTCAAGATCTAGAAGGATTTAGCTAAAGGTCCATATACCAAAATGGTAGAGCTTGGAAAAGTGAATAAGTTTATTATTTGGAGAATTCCAAGTTGTATTGTTTTACTGTTTTACAAATAGGACCCTGGTTTAAGGACTTAACCCTAAATAGTGGTTAGAGGGGGCAAAACTGAACCCAAGTTGAAAAAAAACCGTAGGACTTTCTGAGAAAAAGTCATAAAACATCCCCAAACACTAAGTGGAATCACATTTATACCCATGAGATACTAAAAACCCTAATTGGAACCCTGGGAAAACCCTAAAACCAAACCCTAGGGACCTAAGTGCAAATTAGTCCACTTTTGGGCTAAAGTGCAAAAACCAGGTCAAATAAGTATTTTAAGTCAATTGGATCACAAATATGTGGACTTGAAGGCCAAACCTTAAGTTTTGGACTAAAATGCAAAATGGACCTCGTTTGAGTTTCACTCTAAGTCTGAAAACTCAGTGAATTGGCTCAACTTTGGAGCTTTATAACTTGCAAACTATAGGGTTTTTGCCCTAGGTCACCACATCAAAGTTGAAGACCAATAATAGGAGAACAACTTTGCTAAGGGAGCAAGCATAGTTGTTATGAGGAATTTAGAGAAAAGCTTGCTCCAAGTTGCTCTGTCAGAGCTGTTTCAGGAAACTGAAACTGAACCCAAGACTAAAATAAGGTTCCAGTGAGATAAGTGCAAGTTTGATGAGCCATAACTTTTTGTGTGATCGGTTTTGATCCAGGAATCCTATAGTAAGTTGGGAGATTGTTGATCAGTGAACAACTTTTATTAAGCAGGATTGCTATGTTCTTAACAAGATTCTTGAGTTAATCCGGTGAGATCATGGGCGGTTTCAGGCGACTGACAAACATAGGCCATGGTACAGTGTTCTACCGGATCAGGTTGCCAGCGCGGCTAGGGCTCGTCGCTGGTAGGTCGTCGCCGGTGGTCGATCCGTCGCTGTGATTCGTGCGGACAGTGTGGCTAACGCTGGGAGGTCATCGCCGGGGATAAACTTCACCCATTAAACAACTCCGGCCACCGTACCATCGTTATCGCGGCGGATGTGGATTACCTCGCCGGTGACCGCCGCTTCCCGGCCTTATGCCGCGTGTCCAAGCCTTTCACCGTGTCGTCGTGACCTTCTCTGACCCCTCCGTGGCTCATCGGAGTTGCCGCCACGTCGTGGCCACGTACTCGCGAAGCTAGTCTTTCTTCCTCCTCTCCGGCCGTCGACGCATCACGGTCAAATTAAGAGCCACCGCCGTCGCTTCCTATAAATTGAGCCCACCGGTAGCTTCGTAACCTCATCGCGTACCCCGACGTCCAGTATTGCTCCCAGTAGTTCACCGACGAGCTCCAATTTCGCGTTTCCCCCAATTCCGACTGCCGCACCATAAAAACTCGCTCTCCCGTGGCCAGCTCGTTCTGGTACGTCGCCATTCAATTCGAGTATCGTTTTCGTGCCTCTGCCATGCTCGTGTTGCTCACAGTGGCGTCCGTTTGCTTAGTCCGGCCATGGTTGTATGGGAATGTGTGCTCCCGTGCTCGGTTTCCGCCGTGCACGTGGACCGGCCGTTCTCGAGGTGTTCGGGTTACCTTGGTGTGCGTTCCGGGGCCGTTGTAGGTCCGTGAAACCCCTCCGGTAGCTAGCTTGAACTTTCGTCGCCGGTCATGGCCGGTACGGACCTTGTCCATGACGAACGGGAACGTGGCGTGGTCAGGGGTTATCGCGGGAAAGAAAAGGAAACCCAAGGGCATTTGTGCAATTCGTCAGTGACTCACTACAATAGTGAAAGGACCTGTTTCGAATTAGCCTGAAACGCAAGGCCCTTTTTGCAAAATTGCCTGGGCGGCTGGGCGCGAGCGCGCTGTTCTCCCTGGTGTTGGGCCGCCTGGACCGGAATTCGGCCCACTACTGTTCCTATCTTTCTCCTTTTCTTTTTCAAGTAAAGCTTTGGAAAATTGTAGAAAACTGTAGAAAAATCATAAAATTGTGAGACCCAATTTTCCTAGGCTTGTTATTTTCCATAGTATTTAATAAGAATAGTTTTATGATTTTTAGTTTGAATAGGGAATTTTAGGATATTTAAAACAGCCTAAACCAATGGTTCTGGATTTTTAGAGAATAAATAATAAGCCCCAAAATTTCCCAAACTTTTTATGTGAGCTTATCACATTATTTAGAAGCCATGGGTACAGTTTGGTTTGATTTGGACCTTGTTTGATCACTAAACCCAAAACCACCCCCCCCCCTGCTCCATGAACTCCTTTACTGACTCCGGAAACCCTAGGTTCTCGGAGTACCGTGAAGGAAAGTTGTACTCAAAACATAGATAATAAATTTATATTATCTTTGCATCCTCATGAGCATCCCATGGCATTCATTCTTATATATATACCTATATGGTTATGTTTAGAGAACGAAGGAGAGAGTGAAGTAACTGAAGAGAAGACACCACCACCACCACCTTTGGAATCTCGGGCAAGGACTTGGCTCTACTTCAACAACTGCGAATCCGAGCCTGACTCACCTACTAACAAAGGCAAGCCCCGGTGCATGCAACCCCTTCCTTGTGTTTTCAAATAATTTTGGCACACTTTAAGTCTAGTGAAATGTGCATTAGGTTATAGGAGTTGCTTGGAACCCTTTGATGCATTGCCTTCCTTGATATCCATACCTTTATAGATACTTCTGATGAAGTATCAAAATATGATTTACAAAATTGCTTAGCCTTGCTTAGAGGTAAATCTTGTGGATAGAGCTTGTCCTTTGCGTTGATGCCTAGCTCAGGGGTTATCCTGAGGAAGGATGGCTTCTACTTGCAAGAATATATTTTCATTGGAGCATGGTGGGATCTTACTGCAAAGTTCCCTGTGATGCTCTTTTCATCCTAAGGAACACAACAATCCTAAGGATGGAAGTACTTAAATCGGGACTTGGGCTAGGAACAGGTGATGTTTCTACCCAGGTTGATTAAGGATTGGATGCGTATGTAGGCTTGATGATCGAGGACCCTTTAACTGGTCACATGCCTCGTCATGGGTAAGCTTTGCCTCGGGCAGACTAAGGCCGGAATAAGAAACACGAAATGGGAGTGGAGCGGTGGCCGAGAGTAGCGTGTACCCTCCGTGGCAAGAGGCTGGACGGTGGTGTATCTGTGCTCTCGGTTTGCGTGAACCTGATCCGGTCTTAAGAACCCCGGTGGCGGGTTGACATATGCAAGGGTTAAGTGCTCATATGTCGTGTGATTGGAGATCCTCAGCTGAGTATAATCGATTCGGATCGCCGTACCTTCGCGGTTATGAAGACTTGGTCACTGACCTACAACCTAAGTCCGGATTGTGAACATTATGAATAAAAATGATGTTGTATTGATGAGATGGTGAAATTAGACCAGCTGCAAACAGCGTCTATTAATACTTAATTTGGCGTTAAAGTATTGAAAGTAAGGACTCACTTTAGTAAGCTATTTCTGCAAAAGTATCTAAGTTGATTCTTGCTAAAGCCTCTCCTTGATTCCCAATTCCAGCATACCCTTGAGAGTCTTTTCTTTAGTCGGGTAAGTCTTGCTGAGTAATTCCATACTCAGGGTTTATCCCTTTGTTGTTTTTAGGTGAGGAAGCGACAAATTTTTGTTGCTTTTGCTCAAGGTGGTATCAATGAAGACAAACAAGAGTGAAGATGCGGGCGGACGTGGTCCTCCATATAGGACTTTTTGTTTAAAGCTATCGGGAGGAGTTTTTTGCCTCCCTTGAAATGTGTACTACTCAGCACTCGTTTATAGCTCTGGTCTGTAATAAGTAACTTGATCTTACTTTCTAAATAAATGTAAGTTATGTAATTGCTTCCGCACTTCTATATCTCCGATGTTCTGTAATGTCTGCAAGACGGGTGAAACGTTACTGGTAAGGTCGGGAAAGATACCGAGCTTGTCAAGTAACTTAGGAACATCTACAGGGTGTCTGATGTCTGTTAGACAAGGACAACTGTAGGTGGGCCTGATTACTTGGGAGGTTCCGTCACAGCTGGTATCGGAGCGTAGCCCTTCTCTGCAGATATTATTAGGCATCTTCAAAAGATTTTCTAAAGTCTTATCTACAAATCTTTTCCCTTCTTATCTAAGAAATTCTGAAGAGTTTATTTTAAAGACCAGATAGGAAGAGTGCAATGTATAGAAGGTGTGAATCAACCAAGGTTTGATTCTGTAATTACACATGCATCATGTCATACAATTTTAAGTTAAACCCCCTGCGTAGCTATGAATCATCTACCTTGTTCATACATCTTTAGTGAATAGAGTGTATCCGTTGCCCTTCTCTATAGATGAATCAACAAGAAGCCCCTAGGGGAGTTGGAGACTTTCTACGAGATTTTGGTGTTCCAGTGGTCCTGTGGCGACTACTTCAAGAAGTCGGATATACCGAAGCACCAAGTACCAGTGGTCACGCACGGTTCTTAGAGGACAACCATGGTATGAGGTAGTAGTGCGTATTTCCAGAACGTGCTAGAAAACCATCTTGGCCATATTGGATGTTCCATGCTGAAGGAATGACTCCTTGGGAGGGTGCTCAGGTAGCTGCCTTAGAGGCGCTAACAACCATTTGTTACCAGAAATGGGAAGAAATACAAGCCACATCTATGAGGTTGTTCCCTGCAGTTGCCTTAAGTGACCCATTTGTGTATCATCACCAGGCCCGATTAATGGAAAGCATTCCTATTGGGCAGGATTCTGTTGAATCGGCATCTGCTCGAGTTTTGATGGCCGTGCTAGAGTTGCAACTTACTCGAGGGCACAGTCGTCAAAAGTGGCAGCAGTTGTACACTGGGAGTTATGCAGCATTTAAGATGATGGAAATGGCCAAGAATAGGGCTTGTACCCAGGCACAAGAACAACGGGAGGAAACAAAGATTCAAGCTGAGCGAATTATTGGATTTAGAGCATCAGGTGACAGAACTTCAGACGCAACACCAAGTTGATCAGCATCGCATTAAGGAGCTTGAGCATCAGCTAACTAATGCTCATTCTAAATCAAAAGTTTGAGTCAGCAACAAGAAGAAATTCGCTCGTATGCTGTTACTGTTAGGAAAGAACTTAAGGAAACCATGGGCTTCCTAAGTCATCAGGATCAGGTGCTTGAGGAGTTGCATCGTACCTATCCGATGGAATTTCAAACAGCACAGCGACTGGTCAACCATCTGCAACAAACGGTGCGTATGCTCAATGGCGCCTTTTATTCTGCCCCAACATCAATGGACTAAAAGGTACCTATGGAGCATGGAAACAAACATCTGGCAGATGTGATAATCTGGAGAAGATATAGTAGGCAACTTAATCCTCGTGAGACAATATAGCTATGTAAATTAGTTTGGAAGGGTGAATGTAAGGTAAACCCATATGGCAATGTTAACTAGTAAAAAAAAACAGGTTAAACTTTGTTGTAAAGAGTTTATCCTGTTTCACCTGGATCATGCAACCTGTGAGCTTTTTCTATGACTATGGTGTAAGAAACAACTGCCTGTTTCAGAAGCAACTTTTAATATCTATAGCCGTTTGTCGAATACCAAGATTTAAAATAGCTATTCCTTGGATATTCCCTGTGGATGCATGTGTGTGGATAAATGACTTGGTATACGCTGGTACCATAGTTTCTGGTTGTGTTTCGTGATGAAATGGTACCACCATGATTTTCCATGTGAGTCTGCTGAACGAGAAATGGACAAATGGATAGACTTTATCCAAAACAAATTAGATGCAACATCTTGGGTAAAACGCAGAAAGATATCAAGTTTTATGGAGTACAGTGGAACTACCCCACAGAAGATGAAACCATGTGGATGGTCAGAAGGATATTTAGAAAACAAAATCCTTGCCCTAAGTTTTGAGTTTTTGGAAAACCTTAGGGTTTGTGAATTTTAAACCAACAGTGGCACACCCCTGTTTGGTAGGAGAAATTGGGAAATAAGTTTGTGACACATTTCCTTTTCCATTACTAAGCCTGGACTTTTAAATCTCGGGACGAGATTTCTTTTAGGGGGGAAGGCTGTAACACCCCTGGTGTTACGTAAACTAAAACTCTGACATGTCATCATAAGCATCTGCATTAATGTGCTTGTTACACCTAGAATGCATTTACTAGGTTAAAACTTTACAAAAAAAGTGTGATGTTGTGTGTTGAGTAGTGGACTTAGTTAAGAACCTGGAATTATTTGTTTTGAAGTGTTAGTCTAATGAAAGTAACACTTGAGGAGAAGGATTGACCTCAAAGCCCTAAGTAAGGTTTGAAAACCTTGTTTAGAATTAGAATAAGCAAACAACTCCTAAACCATGGACACTTTGGACCTGAGTTTTATATACCGAAGTTGGATTTGAGGATAAGGAGTAGCTTGGCTTTAGGAGGATGGATCAAATTGAAGAAATCACTTGAAGCAAATAAAGTCCACTTGGAACCCTAAATTAGCCCAAAAGGGGAATTCAAGATCTAGAAGGATTTAGCTAAAGGTCCATATACCAAAATGGTAGAGCTTGGAAAAGTGAATAAGTTTATTATTTGGAGAATTCCAAGTTGTATTGTTTTACTGTTTTACAAATAGGACCCTGGTTTAAGGACTTAACCCTAAATAGTGGTTAGAGGGGGCAAAACTGAACCCAAGTTGAAAAAAAAACCTTAGGACTTTCTGAGAAAAGTCATAAAACATCCCCAAACACTAAGTGGAATCACATTTATACCCCTGAGATACTAAAAACCCTAATTGGAACCCTGGGAAAACCCTAAAACCAAACCCTAGGGACCTAAGTGCAAAATTAGTCCACTTTTGGGCTAAAGTGCAAAAACCAGGTCAAATAAGTATTTTAAGTCAATTGGATCACAAATATGTGGACTTGAAGGCCAAACCTTAAGTTTTGGACTAAAATGCAAAATGGACCTCGTTTGAGTTTCACTCTAAGTCTGAAAACTCAGTGAATTGGCTCAACTTTGGAGCTTTATAACTTGCAAACTATAGGGTTTTTGCCCTAGGTCACCACATCAAAGTTGAAGACCAATAATAGGAGAACAACTTTGCTAAAGGGAGCAAGCATAGTTGTTATGAGGAATTTAGAGAAAAGCTTGCTCCAAGTTGCTCTGTCAGAGCTGTTTCAGGAAACTGAAACTGAACCCAAGACTAAAATAAGGTTCCAGTGAGATAAGTGCAAGTTTGATGAGCCATAACTTTTTGTGTGATCGGTTTTGATCCAGGAATCCTATAGTAAGTTGGGAGATTGTTGATCAGTGAACAACTTTTATTAAGCAGGATTGCTATGTTCTTAACAAGATTCTTGAGTTAATCCGGTGAGATCATGGGCGGTTCAGGCGACTGACAAACATAGGCCATGGTACAGTGTTCTACCGGATCAGGTTGCCAGCGCGGCGGGCTCGTCGCTGGTAGGTCGTCGCCGGTGGTCGATCCGTCGCTGTGATTCGTGCGGACAGTGTGGCTAACGCTGGGAGGTCATCGCCGGGGATAAACTTCACCCATTAAACAACTCCGGCCACCGTACCATCGTTATCGCGGCGGATGTGGATTACCTCGCCGGTGACCGCCGCTTCCCGGCCTTATGCCGCGTGTCCAAGCCTTTCACCGTGTCGCCGTGACCTTCTCTGACCCCTCCGTGGCTCATCGGAGTTGCCGCCACGTCGTGGCCACGTACTCGCGAAGCTAGTCTTTCTTCCTCCTCTCCGGCCGTCGACGCATCACGGTCAAATTAAGAGCCACCGCCGTCGCTTCCTATAAATTGAGCCCACCGGTAGCTTCGTAACCTCATCGCGTACCCCGACGTCCAGTATTGCTCCCAGTAGTTCACCGACGAGCTCCAATTTCGCGTTTCCCCCAATTCCGATCGCCGCACCATAAAAACTCGCTCTCCCGTGGCCAGCTCGTTCTGGTACGTCGCCATTCAATTCGAGTATCGTTTTCGTGCCTCTGCATGCTCGTGTTGCTCACAGTGGCGTCCGTTTGCTTAGTCCGGCCATGGTTGTATGGGAACGTGTGCTCCCGTGCTCGGTTTCCGCCGTGCACGTGGACCGGCCGTTCTCGAGGTGTTCGGGTTACCTTGGTGTGCGTTCCGGGGCCGTTGTAGGTCCGTGAAACCCCTCCGGTAGCTAGCTTGAACTTTCGTCGCCGGTCATGGCCGGTACGGACCTTGTCCATGACGAACGGGAACGTGGCGTGGTCAGGGGTTATCGCGGGAAAGAAAAGGAAACCCAAGGGCATTTGTGCAATTCGTCAGTGACTCACTACAATAGTGAAAGGACCTGTTTCGAATTAGCCTGAAACGCAAGGCCCTTTTTGCAAAATTGCCTGGGCGCGGGCGCGCGCGCGAGCGCGAGCGCGCTGTTCTCCCTGGTGTTGGGCCGCCTGGACCGGAATTCGGCCCACTACTGTTCCTATCTTTCTCCTTTTCTTTTTCAAGTAAAGCTTTGGAAAATTGTAGAAAACTGTAGAAAAATCATAAAATTGTGAGACCAATTTTCCTAGGCTTGTTATTTTCCATAGTATTTAATAAGAATAGTTTTATGATTTTTAGTTTGAATAGGGAATTTTAGGATATTTAAAACAGCCTAAACCAATGGTTCTGGATTTTTAGAGAATAAATAATAAGCCCAAAATTTCCCAAACTTTTTATGTGAGCTTATCACATTATTTAGAAGCCATGGGTAGAGTTTGGTTTGATTTGGACCTTGTTTGATCACTAAACCCAAAACCACCCCCCCTGCTCCATGAACTCCTTTACTGACTCCGGAAACCCTAGGTTCTCGGAGTAACGTGAAGGAATGTTGTACTCAAAACATAGATAATAAATTTATATTATCTTTGCATCCTCATGAGCATCCCATGGCATTCATTCTTATGTATATACCTATATGGTTATGTTTAGAGAACGAAGGAGAGAGTGAAGTAACTGAAGAGAAGACACCACCACCACCACCTTTGGAATCTCGGGCAAGGACTTGGCTCTACTTCGACAACTGCGAATCCGAGCCTGACTCACCTACTAACAAAGGCAAGCCCCGGTGCATGCAACCCCTTCCTTGTGTTTTCAAATAATTTTGGCACACTTTAAGTCTAGTGAAATGTGCATTAGGTTTATAGGAGTTGCTTGGAACCCTTTGATGCATTGCCTTCCTTGATATCCATACCTTTATAGATACTTCTGATGAAGTATCAAAATATGATTTACAAAATTGCTTAGCCTTGCTTAGAGGTAAATCTTGTGGATAGAGCTTGTCCTTTGCGTTGATGCCTAGCTCAGGGGTTATCCTGAGGAAGGATGGCTTCTACTTGCAAGAATATATTTTCATTGGGAGCATGGTGGGATCTTACTGCAAAGTTCCCTGTGATGCTCTTTTCATCCTAAGGAACACAAACAATCCTAAGGATGGAAGTACTTAAATCGGGACTTGGGCTAGGAACAGGTGATGTTCTACCCAGGTTGATTAAGGATTGGATGCGTATGTAGGCTTGATGATCGAGGACCCTTTAACTGGTCACATGCCTCGTCATGGGTAAGCTTTGCCTCGGGCAGACTAAGGCCGGAATAAGATAACACGAAATGGGAGTGGAGCGGTGGCGAGAGTAGCGTGTACCCTCCGTGGCA
>NC_050101.1:21658636-21671136 GCF_902167145.1 Zea mays
TTTTTCATGTTTAGTTATCAAATAAGTTTATCCATAACACATATTTAGTTGCTTTATGAATGGTGAATGTGTTGTATGGAAGGTTGGTTTAATTATGTTTCAATTGTCAGTTATTGTTTATTTTTGCTCAATTTTAACTACATTTTGAAACTAGGCTTTCACCATGTGTTAAAGATAGGTTTGGGTATTAATTTTTTTTGTTTATTAGTTGCTAAAAAAGTTTGGCTTATGTTTCTTTTGCCAAATTTTGTTCATTTTTCCTCCATTTTAGCCACATTTTGGATATAGGGTTTCACCATGTGTTAGAGATAAAGTAGTCTAACTACTTTTATTGGAAGAGATAAAGTAGTCTAACTACATTTTGTTAGCGACAAACCGAAGCATGTAATTTTACACGACTTTCTAGAGAGGAGAGGGAGAGGGAGAGAGAGTTATTGTTGCCAATGCGCTCGGAGCAGGTGCAGCACTTACCGTCCGTGCGGATGCAGCACTTTGCACATCCAGAATGCCCGTTCTTGCACTGATTTTACACAGAGCAGAGCATCATGCTGGAGTCTACCGATCAATATGTACTGTATATATACATGCATGGTAATCTGACTTGCCATGAAAACTTCGGACTGGAAGGGTAGGCAGCAGATGTCGCACTCCAACGCGTCCTTCTACATGGATAGTGTCACAGTCGCCTCTTCCTCATCCTCCAACCCCGACTCTTCCTCATCCTCCATAGAGAGAGAGATAGAGGAGAGAGAGGAGAGAGAGAGAGAGGGTTTCACATTTTAGCCACATTTTTGGATATAGGGTTTCACCATGTGTTTTATGTTACTTTTTTACATGTGGTGATGGAGAGGACATCCTGGATGTATAACTTATCAAGGCTAGATCCATCATACATATCCGAGGTTCATAGGTTTATTGATGTCGCTACGAACCATGCTTGGAGAACAAAGACAAAACACATATATTGTCCATGCATGGACTGCAAAAATGCTGCTGTATTTAATGACACAGAACAAATCATATCTCATCTAGTATGCCGAGGATTTATGAAGGATTACACAATTGGACAAAGCATGGAGAGGGTAGCTCTTCGCCTTATACGACTGGAAACCCTGAGAACATCGACGACAGATTTCAGTTCGTTCACGAGACACACCAACCTCTTCCACAGAGCGAACATGTAGTGCAAAATGTTACTGATCATGGTTACGCTGGAGGAAATGAACATGATAGACCTCATGTTCTGCCAAGTGTTATGGATGAGGAAGATGCAGAGTTGCTAGAGGCAATGTTGTGTCGTCATACAGATCAATCGATGTTCTTAATGAAAGGTATGGAGTCCCTGAAGAAGGCAGCAGAAGAGCCTTTGTACGACGAGTCTAAGGGTTGTACCAAAGAGTTCACGACGCTCCGGTCTGTGCTAAAGCTGTTGATGTTAAAAGCTAAATATGGTGTGTCTGATGCTGGCTTCGATGCGTTCTTGAGTATTATCGCAGACATGCTTCCAAAGGAGAACAATGTGCCTGCTAACACGTACTATGCAAAGAAACTAATCAGTCCGCTCACTATGGGTGTGGAGAAGATCCACGCGTGTAGAAATCACTGTATCCTTTATCGAGGTGATGATTATAAAGACTTGGAGAGCTGCCCAAAGTGCGGTGCAAGTAGGTACAAGACGAATAAAGACTATCGAGAGGACGAAGAGTGTGTTGCATCCGTGTCTAAAGGGAAGAAGCGAAAGAAAGCCCAAAAAAAGACTTCAAAATCCACGAGCAAAGAAAAAGAAGTAGACTATTATGCGCTCAAAAAGATTCCTGCTTTGGTGATGTGGTACCTCCCCGTCGTCGATCGATTGAGGTGTTTGTTCGCTAATCCTGAGGATGCCAGACTTATGAGCTGGCATGCTTCTGATGAGCACAAAAACGATGGGAAGCTTCGACATCCAGCCGATGGGAAGCAGTGGCAAGATTTCAATGACAACCACCGAGACTTTGCCGATGAACCGAGAAATGTTAGGTTCGCACTGAGTACTGATGGAATGAACCCATTTGCTGAGAGGAGCAGCAAGCATAGCACATGGCCGGTGATCCTCACCATATACAACCTTCCTCCATGGTTGATGCAGAAACGAAAGTACATTTTGCTAACCATCCTTATTTCTGGACCTACACAACCTGGAGTTGACATGGATGTATTTTTGGAGCCCTTAATGGAGGATATGAAAATATTGTGGGAAACGGGTGTTCAAATGTTGGATGAGTATCGTAAAGGTTCATTCACGCTGAGAGCAATTCTTTTTGTTACGATCAACGATTACCCTGCTCTCTTCACATTATCAGGCCAGTTTAAGGGAAAGGTTGGTTGCACAGTATGCATTGATGGAACTGCTTACGTATCCCTTGCTGCATCTAGGAAGATAGTTTACATGAGGCACAGACGCTTTTTATTGGAAGGACACAGGTACCGCATGCGAAAGATGGATAAGTACTTCGACAATAATGGTGAACTACATTCTACTGCTCCATCGGGTAACAATAGAGGTCATAGAGTTTTTGAAATAGTCAGGAATATCAAGTTTGTTTTCGGGAAGAAGACAAAAGACGGAAAAACAAGGAAGGATGCTAAACCATCTTCGGGGGCTATATTCAAGAAGAAGTCTATTTTCTTCGAGTACTTGCCTTACTGGAAAGAGTTAGATGTGCGGCATGCGATTGATGGTATGCACGTTCAGAAGAACGTGTTTGAAAGCATAATGGGCACCTTGCTAGACATAAAGGGCAAAACAAAAGAAGGGCTCAATTCACGCATGGACTTGGTAGATTTAGGCATAAAAAAGGAACTACATCCCGTTCTTCAAGAAAATGGGAAGTACCATCTCCCAGCAGCAAGCTACAATCTCAATGTAGATGAGAAACATGCGATGTGTGTTTGGCTCAAGAATTTGAAAGTCCCATCCGGATTCTGCTCTAGCATACGGAGTATTGTGTCAATGAAAGACCTGACAATCACCAACTACAACTCACATGATTGCCATGTCATGCTGACTACATTCCTACCTATTGCCATCAGGGCTATAAATCCTTTGTTTTTAAAGATGGCAATCACACGGTTGTGCTACTTTTTCAACAGGATTTCACAAAAGGTAATTGGCCGTGATGAGTTGGCATCTCTTCAGGAATTCGCAGTGGAGACAATATCACAGTTTGAGATGTGTTTCCCTCCATCGTTCTTTGATATTATGGTGCACCTTGTGGTGCACTTGGTGCCACAAATAGAAGCATTGGGTCCTATGTACTTGCATGAAATGTGGACGTATGAGCGTTTCATGTCAATACTGAATGGCTATGTATCAACCCGTGCTCGTCCCGAGGCATCCATGATAGAGGGGTACTGTACCGAAGAGGCCATTGAGTCCGGAGGTCCATTCTGCAATAGTATCCTAAAAGACCAGGTTGCAATAGGTCTGCCTCCGTCACGACACGAGGGTAGACTGTATGGAAGCGGGAGGATGGGACGGAAATCTTTCATCCCACCGGATTACGATATAGTACTTGAGGCACATCAGAGCATCCTACATCAGCTAACGATAATGGAGCCATTTATCCAACAACACATCAATGAGCTTCGCGAGCAAAATCCTGGGCATACAGATGATTGGGTAATGAAGCAACATAAGCAGCGGTTCAACACATGGCTAATGGTGAAGGACATTCCACGTGGAGAAACAATAGAAGAACAAACCATCAAGGGCTTGGCATCTGGACCATCACGCCAGGTCACAACATGGCAAACCTATGGCATTAGTGGATTCACATTTTGTACCAAGTCCAAGGACAAAAAGAGCATGTCACAAAACAGTGGTGTTCGATGCGAAGCCATAGATGATGAAACTGGTGAGATTATTACATATTTTGGCTTTATTGAGGACATATGGGAACTAGACTATGGTACATTTCAGATCTCGGTTTTCCGATGTCAATGGGTTGAAGACAAACATGTCACGGTAGACAACTATGGGGTCAGAGTTCTTGATCTAAGTAAGGTAGGTTACAAAGATGACCCATGGATCCTTGCTAATCGTGCTGCACAAGTCTTCTATGCTGAACAGATCATTTCTAACAATGAGAAGAAAAGCACCGACAAACCGAAGCATGTAGTTTTTCCTGGAAAACAACAAGCTATAGGAGTTGATGGTGTATCTGATTTAGAGGATTTTAACCAGTTCAATGACATGTCTCTTTTCATAGACCATCCAACCAAGATAAGGAACGTTGAGCGAAGCATCCCACGCAATTCGATGCCCTGGGTACGCCACGATGGACAAGGCAGAACAATAGCTCCCTAGATTATATAGTTGTCATGTAATTGATTATTGTTAGGACATGTCATGTAATTGATTATTGTTAGCGACAAACCGAAGCATGTAATTTTACACGACTTTCTAGAGAGGAGAGGGAGAGGGAGAGAGAGCTATTGTTGCCAATGCGCTCGGAGCAGGTCCAGCACTTACCGTCTGTGCGGATGCAGCACTTTGCACATCGAGAATGCCCGTTCTTGCACTGATTTTACACAGAGCAGAGCATCATGCTGGAGCCTACCGATCAATATGTACTGTATATATACATGCATGGTAATCTGACTTGCCATGAAAACTTCGCACTGGAAGGGTAGGCAGCAGATGTCACACTCCAGCGCGTCCTTCTCCATGGATAGTGTCACAGTCGCCTCTTCCTCATCCTCCAACCCCGCCTCTTCCTCATCCTCCACCACCACCTTGGCTTTCTTTGGAGTGCCGCCGTCATGGTTTATCACCTAGAACGAGGTAAAATAAAAGCAGGGAGGACTATTCGACTAATATATACATATCAGGCAGTAAGAAACAAGCATCTTCAAAGAACATGTTGTAAAAGAACTTGGAAAGATGTTTACCAGATCTGATACTTGTGAAAGAACTTCACACCAATGGTGATGAGAGACGCGAAGCCATGAGACGACGTAGTATTTAAACACTACAAGAACGGGCATTCTAGTGACAGAGGAGGGAGAGAGAGGGAAGAGAGAGGAGGGAAAGAGGAGAGAGAGAGGAGAGAGAGGAGAGAGAGGAGAGAGAGAGGAGAGAGAGAGGATAGAGAGAGAGAGGAGAGAGAGGGAGAGGGGAGAGAGAGGAGCTAGGGAGAGGAGAGAGAGGAGAGAGAGGATAGAGAGAGAGAGGAGCTAGGGAGAGGAGAGAGAGGAGAGAGAGAGGGAGAGATAGAGGAGGGAGAGGGGAGAGAGAGGAGAGAGAGGAGAGAGAGAGGGGAGAGAGAGGGGAGAGAGAGAGAAGTAATATATAAATATATATATTATGTATACTAAATATATATATTTATATATTTAATATGTACAAAAATTTATATACTTAATGTATGAATATACAATAAAAAATAATATACTAAAAACATTTCTACTGGCAGTTGACAATGAAAACCGCCAGTAGAAATTAATTTTTACTGGCGGTTGTCGATGAAAACCGCCAGTAGAAATGGCCTCCACAGTCTGTGGATGGCATTTCTACTGGCGGTTCTCTATGACAACCGCCAGTAGAAATGATTTCTACTGGCGGTTTTCATTGTCAACCGCCAGTAGAAATATCTCCTATATAAAGGAGCGAGCGCGGGGCCGAAATTTCGCTAAGTCTTTGGCGCCCTGTCTTTTACACTTCCCGCCGTCAGGCTGCCGAAATTTCGCCCCGGCGATCTTCTCCTCCGTGCGCCGCCGTCGTCCACGCCGTCGTCCACGCCGTCGTCCCCGCGCCGTAGGTGAGTTCTTCTCCCTCTCTCTCTCCCTTTCTTCGTCTATGAGTGATCGCTCGGGCTCGGCCGGGCGCCATGCGCGCCGCCGCCGCGCGCACGCGGGCGCACGCCGCCGCCGCCGCCGTCTCGGTCTAGGAGTGAGAGGGAAGAGAGAGGAGGAAGAGGGAAGAGAGGGAGAGCCCTGCGCGCGTCTCTGCATAGAGTGAGAGAGACGAGGGCGCACGCGCCGCCGCCGCCGAGAGGGAGGAAGAGAGAGGAAGGAGAGGGAGAGGGAAGAGAGAGGAGGGAGAGGGAGAGAGATAGAGGGAGGGAGAGGAGGGTGAGAGAGAGAGAGGAGGGAGAGGAGAGAGATAGAGAGAGGGAGAGAGATAGAGGGAGAGGAGAGAGATAGAGGGAGGGAGAGGAGGGTGAGAGAGAGAGGAGGGAGAGGAGAGAGATAGAGAGAGGGAGAGAGATAGAGGGAGAGGAGATAGATAGAGGGAGGGAGAGGAGGGTGAGAGAGAGAGAGGAGGGAGAGGAGAGAGATAGAGAGAGGAGAGGAGATGAGAGTATTCATACAATACTTATTTTTATTCATATGTGTGTTCATATGTGTTCAAATGTATGTGTTCAATATATATATGTGTTCATATGTGTTCAAATGTATGTGTTCAATATATATGTGTGTTCATATGTGTTCAAATGTATGTGTTCAATATATATATGTGTGTTCATATGTGTTCAAATGTATGTTGAATATATACATTGTAATTTTATCAAGTCAATGAACTATCTTCGAGTACTATTGGGAAGTGTATCTCTTTGATGTATTTTTTTTTCTAGTGATATCGATGGTGCCGAGTAGCACCAAATTTGGACTTGTGTCCATATCTATAGATGCTAGTAGTTGAGCACTAGCTAGCGCCTACAATCTTGACTACCTCATCCCTATTCTCTGTAGGACCCCAAGAAGAGATTAAACCCTGTAGTCTACCACCTCCCGTTATTTGTGGGCTTCACCGATGGCTGGAAACATTTGGTGATAGCAAACGACCTTCGGGCTGAAGACGTCTGCGAGCTTGTTAAGAGGCCAGACGATGTTGAGCCGGTGTACTATGTCCGGATGTGTGGTCACAAAATTAAAAGCTGCCCCGGCTGCATGTGTGTGCTTCTCTTCTCTTAGGTGGGGTGCTAAGTGATCTTAGTAGCCGACATAAGAGAAGAGAAGCGCACAGATGAAGCCGGGGCGGCTTTATTTTGTGACCACACATCCGGACAGAGTACACCGGCTCACCATCGTCTGGCCCCTTAACAAGCTCGCAGACGTCCACAGCCCGAAGGTCGTTTGCTATCACCAAATGTTTCCCGCCCTCGGTGAAGCCCACAAATAACGGGAGGTGGTAGACCACAGGGCTTAATCTCTTCTTGGGGTCCTACAGGGCTTAATCTCTTCTTGGGGTCCTTCAGCATGGCTGTGATGTTATAATGCTGAAGGACCCCAAGAAGAGATTAAACCCTGTAGTCTACCACCTCCCGTTATTTGTGGGCTTCACCGATGGCTGGAAACATTTGGTGATAGCAAACGACCTTCGGGCTGAAGACGTCTGCGAGCTTGTTAAGAGGCCAGACGATGTTGAGCCGGTGTACTATGTCCGGATGTGTGGTCACAAAATTAAAAGCTGCCCCGGCTGCATGTGTGTGCTTCTCTTCTCTTAGGTGGGGTGCTAAGTGATCTTAGTAGCCGACATAAGAGAAGAGAAGCGCACAGATGAAGCCGGGGCGACTTTATTTTGTGACCACACATCCGGACAGAGTACACCGGCTCACCATCGTCTGGCCCCTTAACAAGCTCGCAGACGTCCACAGCCCGAAGGTCGTTTGATGTCACCAAATGTTTCCCGCCCTCGGTGAAGCCCACAAATAACGGGAGGTGGTAGACCACAGGGCTTAATCTCTTCTTGGGTCCTACAGGGCTTAATCTCTTCTTGGGGTCCTTCAGCATTATACTATTTGTTAATATGAATTTAATTATTGCTTACGTTAATATGTGTTAATATGTATTTAATTATTGCTTATGTATTTGTATATATATAGCTCAATGAGTTCTCCGATCAAGGACCAAGATTTAGTGCCCGAGCACATGGACAAGAGTGTTGCTCAAGAACAATCCAGCAGTGAAGGATATGAAACGCCTAGCGACCCTTTTCCTACCACTAGCATAGATAGGGCTGCTCTCCGTGAGTTGCAACGTGACCCTACTTATGATCCACAAGAAGCTGAGGTAAAAGTACGCATCTTTAGCTTCGTATGTGTACCCTACTGATTTCACATGCATGATCTCTTGTGCATTTTATTACATGAATAGGAGGTCCTGTCTGAATTTCGTGCGATACTCGAAGAAGCCGTGGCACGAAACGAAGACGTACCGGAACAGACCAAGACAACAACCGAGACGTCAAGGAAAAGGAAGCAGAGCGATCGAAAAAGAGGTGACAGGGGGCTGAACAAGTTTCCCGACAAATCATACAAAATCTCAGACGTGAGCCCGAAAGGTCAGCCCCTAGCTCCAGAAGAGGCACTACCTAAGTTCCGGAATGCACTTGGGTTTTTAGTTAGAGATAATCTTGACATAACAATACGACAGTGGAGAGATGTGCCAGATGATGTCAAGAATCAAATATGGAATAAGCTATTAATGAGGTTCGTTCTGCCTCGGGGTTTAGAAGAACTCGTGAAGGAATACACGATGAAGCAGCTTGCAATCAATTTCCGAAACTGGAGGTCTGAGATGAACACAAAGTTTGCAAAGAAAGGTCTGGACCCGACCAAAAAATATAAAATCTCAGCAGGTCAGTGGGCAGTATTTCTAGAGCAGAGGAGCAGCCCTGATTTCATATCTCTAAGTGAGGCAAATTCAGAACTATCAAAGAAGAACAAGTACCGCCACCACCTAGGCACAGGTGGTTACAAGCGTCAGGTTCCTAAATGGAGACAAGAAGACGCCGAGAAGAAGGCTGCAGGGTTGCCGACGCTGTCCGAGCAACTTGGTGAAAGGGCGGCAAATTGGCTCCGTGCTAGAAAACCAAGGGAAACCGAGACCGGTGTATCTTTTGATGATCCCATTGTCGAAGAAGCGGCAAAAAACATATATACAATGGCAGCTAACGGCTGGTCTCGGTAACCCTGAGCATCCTGGCCGTGTACGAGGAATCTCGTCTAAGGAAGGATGGAAGGAAGGATTCGGACAACAGTGGGAAAGTCTGTACAGGAAACGTGATCGATACAAGGAAGAGATGGCGGATTATTTTAAGGAGGAGGCCAAGAAAGAGTTCAAAGCCATGATGTCTCAAATGCTATCGAATCCTCCTCCAGAATTGATGCAACAGTTGGCGAGTGCGATGTCTGTTCAACAGATGACCACTCCACAAATACAAATAATTCCAGCAGCTCAACCGCCGGCTTCCACAGATTGTACGACATTACCAAGCTCTGTTGCTTCAACGGGAAATAAGGACCGTTATCCAGTTGATGACATCACAAGGCCTGTGGCGTGCACACTGGTTATAAGATATGGTATTAACAATAAACGTACAAAGAAAGTAGCCACAGGCCTTGCGATCCCAGGACGTAAGTTCCATGGAAATGATATTCCAGATGATTATTGCAAAGTAGAAGTGTCGGCGGTCGTCCAAGGATCCGAGGACGACATGCTAGACATCCCTGGGCCCGAAGGTATCGAGAAACTTGGACAAGCTATCAATAATTTTATCCTTTGGCCTCGAAGGGATGTCGATTTGCTTGATTGGTCGAATTCGTCGCAGGCGTCGCAGGCCCAACCGTCTCCGCCTTCTCAAATTTTTGCTCCTATTGTACATCCATCATCCTCACCTCCTCAAACTTCACATGCTGCTCCTCATCCTTTTTCTGACCCACCGTCTCCGCCACAAGCATCACCATTCAGGGCTCCACCACCTTCTCCTCCCCATCCTCTTGGTGACCCACTGTCTACGCCACCATCAAGGGATCCACCTTCTCCACAACCATCAAAGGATCCAAGGCCATCAAAGAAATCTAAACTTCCTATTCCAAAATTGGTGTCCCCGTATCAGAAAAAGAAGAGTAAAGCTACTACTGCTGGCACAGCTCGGTTTTTGAAAGGGATTGGACGGAGCCTCACGTCACAAACTGTTGATTTGGCCAAGCACGAGGAGTCTGCAAAAAAGGCTGAGGCAATGGCCGCAAAAATAAAGAAGCCAACTAAGGCAGATTACAAAAACGTGCCTAAAAAATATGTGCCGGGCAGACCTCTGCTACCTCTTGAGAAACTAAGAAAGGTCCCGGCTGGTGTTAAAAGGTTGCATGACTGGTACATGCGGGCATCATCGGTTGGCATCGACACCATCAGTGTGCATATACCAGACCATGCTTTTATTGGTTCGGACCAAAAGGCCGTTGTTACATTCGAGGACATGTGGTTAATGATGAACCTTCAGAGACTCGACGTGCAACTTGTAACGATGTTTGCATTGTAAGTGTCGCTCATACTTCCACATATGTGTGTTATTATTAGTGAGCTGTATAAAATTTCAATATCTGACATGCACGTGTGACTTGCAGAATGCAACATGATCAGCAGGAGATTCTTTACGGTACCAAGCCCAATGCTAGTGCCAGTAAAAGGGTTGGGTATCTCAACCCAATACTTATATCCGAGGAAAGCCACACTTTTAGAATCGGGAAAGACAACGATGAATTACGGGGAAAGACGGACGAAGAAGTTGAGAAGCGTATAAAGGATATGAAGAAGGATTTTGAAGCTCGATACGCCACCTATATAGGACATGCAATGCTTCAATTTCAAGACAGGGAAGCCATAATAGCCCCGTACAACTTTAAGTAAGTGTGATTTTGCATAAATAAAATCAATAATTTCAATACACATGCATCACAAATTTGATTCGTACAGGGACCACTGGATATGCTTCCTCATTTATCCTAAGGATGGAAAGGTGCTGGTGCTCGACTCCTTGAACTTCGACCCTTCGACATATGCAGAATTCCTCAGCACCTTAGAGCTGTAAGCCTTTTCTATGCATGCATACTTTTATCGATTAAAATTTGAGAATAACATGGTGATTCTATTTGAGATCACAGGGCTTATAGATTCTATAAGATGAGAGGTGGAAAGTACGACCTGTCGAAAAAACTCGTGCCACTAGACATCCATCACCACTGGCCGGTAAGTATGTGATTTTATGAATACATATCATACACAATGTTGCAACTAAATAACCAATCTCCCGTTATGTAGTGCCACAAGCAACCACAAGGATCGGTCCTATGTGGATTCTATGCGTGCGAGTTCATGAGAATGAACGGACGATACATCACGAACCCTGACAAGGTATTATTAGTAATAGTCAAGTATGTATTTATGTCATTAAAGATGCAAATGTGTTATTATTGAGTATAAATAGATGATGTTTATAAAATTCCTTTACAGCAATTTCAACGAGGAAACCCGGAGAACTTGACCGAAGCTGCATTGTATGGCATAGTCGAGGACCTCTGCACATTCATATTGAAAGAGGTCATACCCGCAGAAGGAAAATATCACGATGCTTCCGGGACATTAGCTTTGCCAGAGTTCAGAATACTAACAGAAATTAGTAGATTATCTCTTAGCCGAGATAGTTATTAGAGCTTAGGTGAAAACTTATGATGTATAGAATGCATGAAGCATATATGGTTGTAAACAGAATACTTTGATGTATATAAATGTATGATAGAATTTAATTTCATGTTGCTTTCAATATCAATATAGATCTATATATATATGTTTGTGTGTGTGTAAATAAATAAATATATAATTCAGTATTGTTTGAAATTTTGAAAAAAGGCGGGAAAACTTCCACTGGCGGCTAAATAAAGAAAACCGCCAGTGAAAAGTGCATTTCCACTGGCGGTTTGCTTTATAAAACCGCCAGTGGAAATGCATTTTCACTGGCGGTTTTCTTTATTCAGCCGCCAGTGAAAATGCACTTTTCACTGGCGGTTCCAAAATAACCGCCAGTGGAAATGCTGATTTCCACTGACCCCTAGCACTGGCGGTACTGAAAAACGTCACTATAAATAGGTTTACGACCGCCACTATAGAGCTTGTCTGTACTAGTGTCTCGAGCCGACGAGCCGCACCCCAGGGGGTGAGCTCGACGAAGGCAACGTGTATCGAGCACGGCTTCCCGTGGGACGGGTAGCAGCACGCAAGCACTTCTCAGCGCAGCAGGCATAGGATGCCCGCACGAGCGATGGGACACGGGCGCCGGGAGTCGGCCGCACGGTAGCGGGGGTCCTCCAAGCAGTCACGGGTCCAAGACAACTCATGCGCCAGCGTAGCCGCTACGGTCGAGCCATCCAAAGCATCCCTCCGCGCTGGGCGCGGCGGGTCTGCTTGCGAGGACGGCGACCGAAGGTCCACCGAGCGCGGGAGAAACGGAAAACACATCGAGCAACGGGCCATCCCACGGTGCAGCCACTCGTCCAGGGCGTCTGGCCGGTGGTAGCCAGCCATAGCCGGTCGTGGCTGCGTCACGGCCGAACCATGGCCGGCCAGGCAGCCAACAGCGCCAGCCGGAGCTGGGCGCGGTAGGGTGCCGACCGGCCACGGCTAGGCCGCGAGGGGGTGCGGGGCTCGGCCGAGGAGACCTGGAGGAGACGCTGGAAACGCTA
>NC_050101.1:21678636-21688636 GCF_902167145.1 Zea mays
CGTCGCCGTTGGAGCTCCGCCGTGTCCATTGCCACGGTAAGCTCCGCCCCGGCGTCCGCAACCCGGAACGCGCTCCAATCTCCTCTCCCCCTCCCTATTTCTCTCTGCCCGCGCTCACCCGCCGTCCGCCGTGCAGCCGCCACCGTCGACCCGAGCTACCGTCTCGTCTCCGTCGCCGTCGAGGAGTCCCCGAGGGCCGCTTTGAGGTAAGGAACCTCCCCCGCCCCTATTGGCCCTTGTCTTGCACTCTATCGCGCTTGATTTCTCGCCGGAGTCGATTAGCTCCGCCGCCGAGCCATTCCACCGTGAACCACCCTCCTCCGGTGCCCTTACCCCGACCCAGACCCCACCAATAGGTTTCCCGTGCCCTCCCTAACCTCCCCGGCCACTCAGGTCGCCCCGAGAACCCGCAGGGCCCCCGCTCCCCTCGTCTCCGGCGAGCTCCTCCGCCCCGGGGGCGAGCGCCGCCGCCCCAGCTAGCCGAAGAAGACGGGAGCCAGCCACCCCATCCCCGCCGTCTATCTTAGATCGGATGGCACGGATTCAAATAACCCGAACTCAATCTCAACCGTCCGTCCAAGATCCATCGGCCCAGAGCCGTTTCCCCGCGCCCTGTCTCTCTGCCAACTGGGCCCCGCCTGTCGGCGCGCCCGCGCACTCGCTCTGCCCGCTGGCCCCGCTTGTCAGTCGCCGCGCCCGCGTTCGCGCTGCCCGCTGGCCCCGCCTGTCAGCCGCCCAGGCTGTCGCGCGCCCGCGCGCCCCCGCAGGATCTAATCCTGGCCGTTGATCTGAGATCTAACGGCTGTAAGCGCCCGATACCCTTTCGCCCGTGCATTTTCTTAAAGAACCCCTCGGTTTTCTGGATTTTGTGCCCGCCGTCCCTGGTTTCTCGCAGTTAAGTCCTCAGCCCTTTTATTTAATTTAAAATAGGTCCTTAGGGCATATTTTTAACCCCTAAACTTGTAAAATTCATAACTTTGCCATATGAACTCCAAATTAGGTGCTTCAAATTGCAAAATGTTCATAAAATTATTATCTATCTGTTTATGCAATGTTTCCCTGCTGTTTCCATGTTCCAATTAATGGTTAATCATTAGGATATGATTAAGGTTATTGGAACCCTATTGGAGATAAATAAAAGAAAGTAGACTTTAATAAAAGTTGGAGCACTTAAGTTTATGGACTCAAACACTTAAGTTTAGGAACTTAAACCAGATAATTATTTAATCCCACCACTGACTTAAACCTGAGTAGTGGATAATGACTCATTTTGTATAGTCCTCTACCCCAGGCCTAGAGAACACCAGAGTGCCTATCCCTTTTCTGTTATGAACATGTGACCTCTCTCTGCTGCATATGTTTGGTATTTTGTTTTTGTTTGTTATTTTCCCAAGTGCATAGTGTGAATGATTGCTTTACGTAGACAACGAGCAGTCTGTGTTTCCCGAGGCAGTTGCAGAGGAAGTCCCTGATCAGCAGTTTGGTGAAGGCAAGTGTCCTCTGTCCCATTATGTCCTATTCATTTATAACTTACTACCCCGCATTACTTACTTGAAACCTAAGGATTGACTAG
Source organism: Zea mays (assembly GCF_902167145.1). Taxonomy (NCBI): domain Eukaryota; kingdom Viridiplantae; phylum Streptophyta; class Magnoliopsida; order Poales; family Poaceae; genus Zea; species Zea mays. The sequence goes on from NC_050101.1 coordinate 21,680,210, forward strand.
CTTTACACTTTACTTTATCCTTGATGACCTTATGGGCTGTTATGGTTAGCACTCTGCTATTGCCTTAACTTAATCAATGAACATGATGTGACTATTTATGATACTGTTATCCTGATGATGTTGATGATCTTGTGATACTCTAGGGGGCTCAGGCTGTTTCCTGAGTACCTCTCCGTAAGGACCTGTTCATTGAGAGACCACCCGGGATAACAGTGCAACCATGAGGGTGAAATGGGATGCCCTTAGCTAATTAATTAGAGGAACTAGAGGTGTAGTTGCTTCGCCGTCGTGCCGTCAATGGGGTCCAGGCACAGTGCTTGCTCTGCCGAGGCTGAGTGCCGAGGTTCTTTCGTTTTGCTTTTTTGTTAGTCACTCTCCTGCGGGGAGGGGTACTGTGTTTATCAAACTGGAGAAACCTAACGGGCAGCTACGATCTCTAGGGAATCTTTGTAAAAGCTACGTAGTGATGCCCTGCCGGACCACCTAGGTAGTGGTCAATGGGGATTAGCTCTCCCCGGGTAGAAAGGGAATCATGACTCATGGGTAAAGTGTGCAACCTCTGCAGAGGGTAGTGAAACTGATATATCAGTCGTGCTCACGGTTAAGAGCAGCCTTGGGATCCTCCTTGATTAGAGATACAGATGGTTCGAGATACAAGGATTATGTTATGGTTTTGGTTCGACTATGATGATGATGTTCCTCGATGAGGAAATGGTTTACGGGTTGGTTAATGCTAAAATCTGGCTTCTACTAATGATAAATACTTGACCAACTAAAAGCAACTGCTTGAGCCTAACCCCACATAAAGCTAGTCCACTTTAGCCAAACGGGACATTTGCTGAGTACGTTGATGTGTACTCATCCTTGCTTTACCACAAAACACCAGGTTGCCCGCATTGTAACCACTGCTCAGGAGAAGGCGAAGCCGTGGAAGGAGACTTCCAGGAGTTCCAAGACTACGACGAATTCTAGGTGTGGGTTGGCGGCAACCCCCAGTCAGCTGCCTGTGGAGGCCTTATCTTTACTGCGTTTCGCTAGTACTTTGATTTCCCTGTTAAGACAATGACTATGTGGATGTCTATGACTCTATGATGTAATAAGTTAATACTCTTTCATGTTATTATTCGAGCATTGTGCGATGATGTTCATTTATGTAATCGCTGTGTACGTGAGTTCTGATCCTGGCACGTACATGGTTCGCATTCGGTTTGCCTTCCAAAACCGGGTGTGACATAAGTAGTATCAAAGACGTGCTGACTGTAGGACCGCTGACCTAGAGTAGCACTGGTCGTTCTAAGGACTATTGACCTTCCCTCTCACCTTGACCTCTATTGTTACTTCAAAAGTCGGTCACTTCGACCAACCCTATGTTTTACTACATATATATACTATATTATACCTTGTCCAAAAAATTTTTATCTTATTCTGTCTATGGTTTATTCACTTGTCATATTAGTTCTGCTCTTACTCTTGTGCTTACGGTGTCTTTTGTAGATGGCTCGTCTTAGACACACTGCACGTAAGTCGGTGATTCCTTTCCTGCCGTCTCGACTTGCGGAGCGTCCTATGCACCGCACCGTGTCCGGACAGTCGAGTCACCTGGAAAGGCTGCACCACCGTCTGCGTGAGGAGCAGGAACGCCGGCGCCAGCACGGAGAGCAGCAGGGCTCTTCCTCCCCACCCCAGCGAGAGGTGGAGTCCGTGAGGCCCCGTTCCTCTGTTGCCCAGCTGGAGGCGCCCCCTGCACCACCGCGGGTCGCCCCGGCTGTTGGAGGAGCTACTGAAGGAGATCTCGACGACGACGACTCAGACCACAGCACGGAGTCTTCTGAGCCGCAGGAGGTGGAAGGATGGGTCGCCCGACCCATCACCCGTGACGCCGCTCGCGGTTGTCACTTCCACGACACACTCGACACCTTGCTGCGCCAGGCTTTCGACCGGCACACCTGATCGATCGAGTATCGTTGTGTAGTCTACCAGCACAGTCGCGAGAGGTACCCGGACCGCTGGGAGGCTACCTTCCTAGTTCGCCGTCCGGAGGATGATCTCCGGGGTGCGGAGGCCGTTTCAGAGCACTATTCCATCTCCGAGAGGGACACTGCAGAGGCGGCTATGCAGGATGCAGCACGACGTGCACTCTCCTAGTACTGTTCTTTGTTCGGTGGCGTGGCCGACGGTCTTAACCTTCGGTACTACCCCCGCCGTCCTACTGGCAGCACAGAGAGTGTGGTTGTCTCACCCGTTGGTGAGGCTAACCCTAGGTTGAGCAGCACAGTCAACCTAGTCGCAGTGCTTAACACTGAGCTGGACCACTCTCTGGACGAGCTAAGCAGGGCTCGAACGGAGATTGCGGGGTTGCGTGCTGAGCTGGCAGAGCGCCATCACCAGGAGGGTGGTTCTCCCGCTCCTGTTGGGACTCAGCACCCATACCGCTCGCCGCCACGTGGTCACCACACTTATGGTTCCCCTGTCTGTAAGACCAGGATAGATCTGGATCCTTAGATCGTTAGCGTCGGAGTTTGTAATAATTCTTAAGTCAGATGTCCCAGTCTTAGGTAGTCAGTTTAGTTTGCTTATCAGTTGCTTCCATTTAGTTTAGTTTGCTTATCAGTTGCTTTATTGCTTGTTATGGTGAACTTGTGCTGGATTTGAATCTTTGTAATGACTGTTGCCAACCTGTGGGTTTCCCCTGCAGTTTGGCCTAGCTAGTAATGTTAATGAAGTCAGTTGCTTAGTTGGGAAACCATTTGCCTCCACTTTCCTTCTTATCTGAGAAGCGGTGTTGAATCATAATGAGGATCAGTGAAGCCCTTTGTTCACTCAGTGTCATGAAGAATTCTGTATTATCTTTTCTTATGCTGAAGGGTTGTAGGATCAATGCTGATGTATGAATGTCTTCCACAGATGTCTGACAACAGGCGCCAATGCAACAGGCGTGCTCAGCAAGAGCAGCATGACCAGCAGGAGGAACAACAGAGGCAACCTCCCCCACCACCCCCGATGTCAGTGGAGCAGATGTTTTTGATGCAGACTCAAGCAGTGCAGGCCATTGGGCAGACTCTGGCAGCCATGCAGCAGGCTCAACAGCAACCCCAACCCCAATTGCAAGTGCAGATGCCCCAGATACCACGGGATAAGCGTGGTGAGTTCATGAGAGGGCACCCTCCTACCTTCGCCCATTCTGCTGACCCCATGGATGCAGAAGACTGGCTGCGCGTAGTGGAAAGGGAACTGCGCACCGCCCAATGTGACGACAGGGAGAAGGTTCTGTATGGTCCCCGTCAGCTAAGGGGAGCAGCCTAGTCCTGGTGGGAGTCCTACCTCGCCACCCATGCTAACCCCGAAGCCATCACCTGGGAAGAATTCAGCGAGAGCTTTCGCAGGTACCATGTGCCGGAGGGACTGATGATCGTGAAGAAGGAGGAGTTTCTGGCTCTGAAGAAGGGACCCCTGTCTGTTAGTGAGTACAGAGACAAGTTTCTGCAGCTGTCTTGTTATGCACCTGAAGACGTCAACACTGATGCTAAAAGGCAGTATAGGTTCATGAGAGGTTTGGTGGATCCCCTGCATTACCAGCTGATGAATCACACCTTCCCCACCTTCCAGCACCTGATCGATAGGGCAGTTATGACTGAGAAGAAGCGTAAGGACATGGAAGATCGGAAGCGCAAGATGAGTGGACCCTAGTCCGGAGGCATCAGCCGTCCACGTTTCTCAGGCAGTTCATCTCAGCAAGGCAGACCTGGTCACCCACAGGGATATCAGAATCAGAATCAGCGTCCGCATCAGCAGCAGTTTCAGAGGCAGTATCAGCAGCAGCAGCAGTATCGTCAGCACAGCCAGCAGGGAGGTAATCAGTATCAGAAGCAGAACAACCAGGCACCTCGCCTTCCTGCCCCAGCTGCAAATCACAGCAACCAAGCAGCCCCAGCACAAGGAGGAGGCAGAGGATGTTTCCACTGTGGAGATCAAGGCCACTGGGCGATGCAGTGCCCAAAGAAGTTGGCGCAGCAGCAGACCAACCCCAATGCTCCAACAAGACAAGGTGTACTGCAACCGGCAGCAGGCAATCGTAACCAAGCGTACAACCGTGGAAAGGTGAACCACTTGGAGGCCGAAGCGATCCAGGGTGCACCAGATGTGGCAGTAGGTATGTTCTCCGTCGAATATCATCCCGCAAAAGTGCTATTTGATACTGGTGCAACTCATTCATTTGTCACTGCAACATGGGTAGAATTGCATAACATCTCAGTAGAGGCAATGATGCCGCCCATGAGGATTAATTTGGTTGGTGGCAAGGTGCAAACAGATAAAATATGCTCAAATATAATGGTGGAAATAAGGGGGATAGGATTCCCCAGTGACTTAATAGTAATAGACACCCCTGGGATAGACATTATTTTAGGGATGAATTGGTTAATGAAGTATGAAGCAAATGTTAGTTGTGACAAGAGGACCGTAACATTGAAGTCCCCGTCAGGAGAGGAGGTAGTGGCCGAGCTATGGATGCCTAAATCAGCGGAGGGAGCCTGTCATCAGATTTCAGTTGATAGTAAGGAGCCCAACCCGCTCGAGGCTATCAAGGTCGTGTCAGACTTTCCGGATGTGTTTCCCGAGGAGCTAACGGGCATGCCACCCGAGAGAAAGGTTGAATTTGCCATAGAGCTTATCCCTGGTACCGCCCCCATTTCTAAAAGGGCCTATCGAGTGTCTGGACCAGAACTGGTAGAACTCAAGAAGCAGATAGATGAGATGTTAAGGAAGGGTTACATCAGGCCAAGCACCTCGCCTTGGGCCGCCCCAGTGTTGTTTGTAGAGAAGAAAGATGGTACCAAAAGGATGTGCATAGATTACAGAGCCCTGAATGAAGTCACTATTAAGAACAAGTACCCTTTGCCAAGAATAGAAGATCTGTTTGACCAACTCAGAGGTGCCAGTGTATTCTCGAAGATAGATCTGAGATCAGGTTACCATCAACTCAGAATCCGACCCTCGGACATACCGAAGACGGCATTCATCACCAAGTATGGGTTATATGAGTTCACAGTTATGTCCTTTGGTTTGACAAATGCACCAGCCTTCTTTATGTACCTGATGAACAGTGTGTTCATGGATTATCTGGACAAGTTTGTGGTAGTGTTCATCGACGACATTCTCATATACTCTCAAAGTGAGGAAGATCATGTAGAGCATTTGAAGATGGTATTGCAAAGGCTTCGAGAACATCAGTTGTATGCCAAGCTGGGCAAATGCGAGTTCTGGATTCATGAAGTCTTGTTTCTGGGTCACATCATAAATCAAGATGGGTTGGCAGTGGATCCAAAGAAAGTGGCAGATATCCTGAACTAGAAAGCACCAAAGGATGTTCGTGGGATCAAGAGCTTCATCGGAATGGCTGGATATTACATGCGTTTCATTGAAGGCTTTTCAAAGATTGCTAGACCAATGACAGCATTATTAGCGAAGAAAGTCGAGTTTAAGTGGACCCAAAAGTGTCAAGAAGCATTTGAAGAACTGAAGAATAGATTGACTACAGCTCCTGTGCTAGTTCTGCCTGACGTTCACAAGCCATTCTCGGTGTACTGCGACGCTTCTTACACCGGATTGGGATGTGTGCTAATGCAAGAAGGAAGAGTTGTAGCATACTCATCTCGACAGTTGAAGATCCATGAGAAAAATTATCCCACCCATGACCTGGAGTTGGCAGCAGTAGTTCATGCTTTAAAGACCTGGAGACATTACTTGTATGGGCAGAAGTGCGACATTTACACAGATCATAAAAGTCTGAAGTACATATTCACCCAGTCAGAGTTAAACATGAGGCAGCGAAGATGGTTGGAATTGATCAAAGACTATGAGTTGGAGATACATTACCATCCAGGCAAAGCCAATGTTGTTGCAGATGCTCTGAGCAGGAAGAGTCAAGTTAATATGTTGGCATCGTACCCGATGCCGTATGAGTTAGCCAAAGAGTTCGACAGACTGAGCCTTGGTTTCCTGAACAGTACACAAGGAGTAACGGTGGAGTTAGAGCCCACCCTAGAGCGGGAGATCAAAGAAGGGCAGAAGGATGATGAAAACATCAACAAGATTCGGCAGCTGATCTTAGAAGGAAGAGGCAAAGACTTTCGAGAGGATGAAGAGGGAGTAATATGGTTCAAGGACCGATTGTGTGTTCCCGACCTCAAACCTATTCGGGAGCTGATCCTAAAGGAAGCTCATGAGACAGCCTACTCCATACACCCGGGAAGCGAAAAGATGTACCAGGATTTAAAAAGGAGGTTTTGGTGGTATGGCATGAAAAGAGAGATCGCAGAATATGTCGCCATCTGTGATAGTTGTCAGAGAACCAAAGCAGAGCATCAGAGGCCTGCCGGATTGTTGCAGCCATTGCGGATTCCTCAGTGGAAGTGGGATGAGATCGGGATGGATTTTATAGTTGGCCTACCTCGCACCCGGGCCGGTTATGATTCCATCTGGGTGGTTGTGGACCGCCTAACAAAGGTGGCCCATTTCATACCTATGAAGACAACATACACCGGAGCAACGTTAGCTGAGTTATACATGTCACGGATAGTCTGCCTTCATGGTGTGCCGAAGAAGATAGTGTCAGATCGAGGAACGCAGTTCACATCTCATTTTTGGCAGCAGCTACAAGAAGCTTTGGGCACCCATTTGAACTTCAGCTCAGCTTATCACCCGCAGACAGACGGTCAGACTGAAAGAACTAATCAGATCCTAGAAGATATGTTGAGAGCCTGTGCGTTGCAAGACAAGTCAGGATGGGACAAAAGATTACCTTATGCAGAATTCTCCTACAACAATAGTTACCAGGCCAGCTTGAAGATGTCACCGTTTCAGGCACTCTATGGACGGAGTTGTAGGACTCTGCTGCATTGGGACCAGCCTGGAGAGAGACAGGTGTTTGGCCCCGACATCTTGCTTGAAGCCGAAGAGAATATCAAAATGGTTCGGGAGAACCTGAAGATAGCACAGTCAAGACAGTGAAGCTATGCGGACCGAAGGAGAAGAGAACTGAGTTTTGAAGTGGGAGACTACGTCTATTTGAAGGTGTCACCTATCAGGGGAGTCAGAAGATTCGGAGTTAAAGGCAAGTTAGCACCCCGGTACGTTGGACCATATCAGATTCAGGCAAAGCGTGGAGAAGTGGCCTACCAACTCAACCTACCAGAAAGTTTGTCGGCGGTGCACAATGTGTTCCATGTGTCGCAATTGAAGAAGTGTCTGCGAGTACCAGAAGAACAGTTGCCAGTGGAGGGTTTGGATGTCCAGGAGGATCTGACATACATAGAGAAGCCAACGCAGATTCTGGAGTTTGCAGACAGAGTCACCCGGAGGAATACCATCAGAATGTGCAAAGTCAGATGGGGCCACCACTCGGAGGAAGAAGCAACCTGGGAACGAGAAGATGATCTGAAAGCCAAATACCCCGAACTCTTTGCTGACCAACCCTGAATCTCAGGGGCGATATTCTTTTAAGGGGGATAGGTTTGTAACACCCTGAATTTGGGGGTATAAAATTTCTTTGCTCATATTCACAAATTCAGGTGTTACTTTTCTTTCCTCATCCTTCCCCAATCTTTTCTTTCTCATTTCTATAGGAGAAAGTGCTAATTTTTATTTGTAATAATAGTGTGATAGGTTAAACCCTAAGGGAGTATGAATTGTTGCATCATGTTGAACCCTGGATTTCACTTTTGTTTGGTGCATAATTCTCAAAAGGTCTAATTTGAATTTGTGGCACATTTGAATTTGAATCAAATGGAGAAAATAAAAAGAAAAGAGGAAGGAAATTCCAAAGTAAAAAGAAAAGGAAAAGTAGCCCGCTACCCCCGCCCGCTCGGCCTTTCGGCCCATCAGGCCCAACTCGCGCGCGCGCCCTCCCGCCCCTCCTCTCTCTGCGCAGCGGGCCCCACCTGTCGGCGCTCCCGCTTCACCGCGCGTGCGCCATCTCCCTCGCTCTCTCTGCCCGTGGGCCCGGCCCGTCAGCCCCGCTTTCCTCGCGCCCGCACCCGCTTTCTTCTCTCTCTCTGCGCCGCGGGCCCCGACTGTCAGCTTCTCCGTTCTCGCGTAACCGCCGCCGAGCCGCGCGCGCCCGCCTTCTCTGCGCCCACGTCGCGCGTGGGGAGCTCGCCCCAACCCCGCCCTCGGCCACTAGAGCCCCGAACCTCACTCGCCCTCTCCCCCTCCCTCATTTGCGCACCAACCGGCCCTCTCTCTCGCCCTCTCCCTCGCTGCGCGCATGCCAAATCGCCATCGCCGCGAACCGCCGCCGCCCGAGCTTGCTCCTCCGTCGCCGTTGGAGCTCCGCCGTGTCCATTGCCACGGTAAGCTCCGCCCCGGCGTCCGCAACCCGGAACGCGCTCCAATCTCCTCTCCCCCTCCCTATTTCTCTCTGCCCGCGCT
>NC_050101.1:21708636-21713636 GCF_902167145.1 Zea mays
AAGTAGCTGAGCAGGAGCTCATTACAGGCAAGTTGTGCCCTTGATCACTTACTTTTCCCAGCCATGTTCTTATTAATTTTAATGATCTGCATAGGTTAATTTTGATGGGAGCCTTTATGTTACCCCAGTTTTGATTACCTCTATACCTTGTTCACCCCTGAAATATTTTTGGGTAGTACTTGCTATTGCTTTATGTGGATTGGGTATGGAGATACACTATTCATGATTATTTTGTTATTATCTTGTTATTATTGTTGTTCATGTTAAGATCATTAAATTAATGGGAACATGGAGCGACCACCCGGAAAAACAGTGCTACCACAAGGGTTTATGGACGCCCTTGGCTGACTAATTAGGAAAGCTAGTGGAAGACTACCTTACCCGAAAGGGGCAAGGGCAGTAGGGGAGAGGTCAGTGCGGGGAGGTCCCTGGTTGATTTTGCTGCGATGGCTGTCAGCCAGGAACCCTGTACTGGATCTTCCTATAAACTGTAGCGGGTTTTCGGAAGCTAGTGGAACTTTGTAAAGGCCTCGTAGTGGATCCCTAGTCATTCACCTCGGTAGTGTCTAAGGGCCTTGCAAACCCAGGCGACATGGGATACACGACTTGTGGGTAAAGATGCGCAACCTCTGCAGAGTGTAAAACTAGTATACTAGCCGTGCTCACGGTCAAGAGCGGCTCGGACCCTCACATGATTAATTATGGAACTTAAATTTAATTTGACATTTGCATCGCATTTGGGATTATTTTACCATTACTTTTCTTTATTATTATTAAGGTTTGGTATTTACTTACACTTAGTAATCGCTAATAAAATTTTGACCAACTTATAAAAGCAATGCTCAGCCTCAGCCTCTATTTCATTGATCAGCCTTACACTACATGAACTCCCACCTTTGGTGAATTCATGCCACATTATTCCCCACGACTTGTTGAGCTATGAACGTATGTGAGCTCACTCTTGCTGTCTCACACCCCCCCCCCCCCACAGGAGAAGAACAGGTGGTCGAAGAGGAGCCGCCTAATACTGAGGAGTTCGATCTGATCTAGGTGGCGTTTCTCAGTCGACATTGGCGCCGATGATCCTTAGTTAGCTTTATCTTTATTATTTTATTTTGTAATAAGACTTCCGCTATGTAATAAGTACTCTGATGTTTTATGACATTTATCTCTATACACTCTGTTATTATATATGTTGTCTTCTTGGCGCATGTATGAGATGCATCCGACTTTGTTTCTTTAAAACCGGGTGTTACAGAAGTGGTATCAGAGGAAATGTTGACTGTAGGACGAGACTTAGATAGAAATGGACAAACCCTTACCTACTTATCTTATTCTGATTCATTCTATACTTACCTTACTCTGATTCTTTCTATACTTATCTTGATCCTGTCTCACCTTCTACTGTTCTACTCTGATTACTCTTATCTTTTCTACTCTAAGACACGATGGATTTCACACCTTGGATTCGTACATTTATGAACTTCTTAAGAGATAGGGAACCTAAGACGAAATTAAAACTATTTTCTCTATTTAAAAATGTTGATTGATTGTTCTGATGATAAATGCTTGATTTGCTTCTTTGATTGATTGCAACATTATAGTTGGGCATCTTAGCATGTACCACCATAAGGTAATGTATTAGCTTTAGTGGATAACACACTAATCTACTTAGCTAATAAATCCCCCACAGTAACATTTCTCGTAATTACTCGCCTTGTCTACAATTCTTCCTTTCTTACCCTGTATTTCTAACCTAGATGGGCTATCCCTATAGTGTTAGAAGAGAGCACTATAGACGTGATCCTTGGTAGGTCATGGTTAAGAAAGACAAAGGCAGTTTATACACTGTGCTAAGGGAACCGTAGCACTCACCAGTTCCAAAGGATAAAGATTTGAAGTTGAAGTTGCAGTAACTACCCGATCAGACTAGCGGCATTCTTAATAGATAAGAAGTTGGTGGGTGACAACATCTGTGTGGTTAAGGATTCTCCGGATGTCTGTCTAGAGGAGTTACCAGGGATGCCACCAGATAGGGAAGTTGAGTTTGTTATTGATCTCTTACCTGGAACCGCCCCTATTTCTAAACGGCCATATATGATGTCCGTAGAGGAGTTGAAGGGACTGAAGAAGCAGTTAACTGAGTTACAAGAGGCTGGGTACATTCGTCCGAGTTCCTAAACTTGGGGAGCGCCGGTTCGGTTCGTACAGAAGAAGGATGGATCACAAAGAATGTGTGTGGATTATAGATCTCTCAATGATGTCACTATGAAGAACAAGTATCCATTACCCCGCATTGAAGATTTATTTGATCAGATGAGAGGTGCAAGGGTATTCTCGAAGATTGATCTCCGATCGGGATACCATCAGATGAAGATTAGACCCTCAGATATTCCTAAGACGGCTTTCTCAACCCGATATGGATTATATGAGTTTACTGTTATGTCATTTGGATTAACCAATGCACCAGCTTATTTCATGAATTTGATGAATAAGGTGTTTATGGAGTATTTGGACAGATTCGCCGTGGTGTTTATCGACGATATTCTTATCTATTCTAAGAATGAAAGTGACCATGAACAACATCTAAGGTTGGTGCTACAGAGGTTACGAGATAATCAACTCTATGCTAAGTTCAGCAAGTGTGAGTTTTGGATTGACAAGGTGCCATTCCTTGGACATATTATTTCTAATGGAGGAATTGCAGTGGATCCTACTAAAGTGAAGGAGATAATGGAGTGGAGAGTGCCCACTACAGTTACTGAGATTCGGAGTTTCTTGGGACTCGCAGGATATTATCGGAGATTTATTGAAGGATTTTCTAAGATTGCTAAGCCCATGACATCGCTTTTGGAGAAAGGAAGAGAATTCAAGTGGGATGAGAAGTGTCAAGAAAGCTTTGATCAGTTGAAGGAGAGACTAATGTCGCCACCAGTATTGATTATGCCAGATCTGCAGAAGGGATTTGACATTTATTGTGATGCATGTGGCCAAGGACTTGGATGTGTGTTCATGCAAGAAGGACATGTGATTGCCTATGCATCTCGTCAGTTGCGGAAGCATGAACTGAACTACCCCACCCATGACTTGGAATTAGCAGCGGTTGTGCATGCACTTAAGATTTGGAGACACTACATTATGGGAACTAAGTGCCATGTATATACGGATCATAAGAGTTTGAAGTATATATTCACTCAGAAGGATCTCAACCTTAGGCAACGCCGTTGGTTGGAGCTCATTAAGGATTATGACTTGGAGATTCACTATCACCCAGGCAAGGCAAATTTGGTTGCAGATGCCTTGAGTCGGAAGGAGCATGTTCACTCCGCTTTCGTTGTGCAGCTACCTGATGAATTAGCCAAAGATTTTGAGAGACTCAACCTGGGAATTGCTACACATACGGAAGGAGTGACTATTGAATTGGAACCTACCTTGGAGCAAGAGATTCGTAAAGGTCAGATTGGTGATGCTAAGATTCAAGAGATCAAGGATCTTATTACTGAAGGTAGAGGCCTAGAGTTCACAGAGGATGAGCAAGGCACGATATGGTTCAAGAATCGGATCTGTGTTCCCAATATTGATAGTCTTCGGGAAACTATATTGAAGGAAGCACATGACTCAGTTTATTCTATCCACCCTGGGAGCACTAAGATGTATCAGGATTTAAAGCAAAAATATTGGTGGTATGGATTGAAGAGAGATGTGGCTGCACATGTGGCCATGTGCGATGTGTGTCAAAGAGTTAAGGCTGAACACCAGAGACCAGCCAGACTATTGCACCCACTGAAGATACCTGAGTGGAAATGGGAAGAGATTGGCATGGACTTCATTGTTGGATTACCCCGCACGTCTGCTGGATATGATTCTATATGGGTGATTGTGGACAGGCTAACCAAGGTAGCCCACTTTATTCCAGTGAAGACCACTTATTCAGGAGCTAAGTTGGCAGAGTTGTACATGGCACGGATTGTATGCCTGCATGGTGTGCCAAAGAAGATTGTGTCAGATCGAGGATCACAGTTTACCTCTCGATATTGGAAGAAGTTGCACGAGTCATTGGATACAAGATTGAATTTTAGTTCGGCTTACCATCCACAGACTGATGGGCAGACTGAGAGGACTAACCAAGTACTGGAAGATATGTTAAGAGCTTGTGCTCTTAAGCATGGTGGAAGTTGGGATAAGAGTCTACCGTATGCGGAGTTTTCATATAATAATGGCTATCAGGCCAGTTTGAAGATGTCACCGTTTGAGGCTTTGTATGGCAGAAAGTGCAGGACTCCCTTGTATTGGAATCAAACTGGTGAAAGGCAGTTGTTTGGACCTGAGATTATACAGGAAGCAGAAGAACAAGTTCAACAAATAAGGGAGAATTTGAGAACTGCACAGTCCAGGCAGAAAAGTTATGCTGACACCCGGAGGAGACTGCTTGAGTTTAAGGAGGGAGATTATGTCTATCTGAAAGTGTCACCACTCCGGGGTATGAGAAGATTCAAAGTCAAAGGAAAGTTGTCCCCTCGCTTTATTGGACCCTTCTTAATCTTAAAGCGAGTGGGAGAAGTTGCATATCAATTGGAGTTACCGGATCATCTCGCGGATGTTCACGATGTCTTTCATGTATCTCAGCTGAAGAAATGCCTCAGGGTGCCTGAAGAAAAGTTACCAATGGAAGACCTTAGTGTTCAAGAGGACTTGACTTATGCTGAGTACCCCATCAAGGTTTTGGATACCTTGACTCGAGTTACAAGGAATAAGGTCATAAAGATGTGCAAAGTTCAATGGAGCCACCACGGTGAAGATGAAGCAACTTGGGAAAGAGAAGAAGAGCTTCGTATAGATTTTCCCCACCTTTTCCCTAGATCTTCTTAAATCTCGAGGACGAGATTATTTTAAGGGGGGTAGGATTTGTAATACTCAAGTTGTATACCAAGAGTATTAGAGAGAGCTCCTCATTTTGTGTGTCTTATTTGCATCATAAAAAGAGCACATATGTAATTGAG
>NC_050101.1:21718636-21731136 GCF_902167145.1 Zea mays
CAGCCGCCACCGTCGACCCGGGCTACCGTCTCGTCTCCGTCGCCGTCGAGGAGTCCCCGGGGGCCGCTTTGAGGTAAGGAACCTCCCCCGCCCCTATTGGCCCTTGTCTTGCACTCTATCGCGCTTGATTTCTCGCTGGAGTCGATTAGCGCCGCCGCCGAGCCATTCCACCGTGAACCACCCTCCTCCGGTGCCCTTACCCCGACCCAGACCCCACCAATAGGTTTCCCGTGCCCTCCCCAACCTCCCCGGCCACTCAGGTCGCCCCGGGAACCCGCAGGGCCCCCGCTCCCCTCGTCTCCGGCGAGCTCCTCCGCCCCGGGGGCGAGCGCCGCCGCCCCAGCTAGCCGAAGAAGACGGGAGCCAGCCACCCCATCCCCGCCGTCTATCCTAGATCGGACGGCACAGATTCAAATAACCCGAACTCAATCTCAACCATCCGTCCAAGATCCATCGGCCCAGAGCCGTTTCCCCGCGCCCCGTCTCTCTGCCAACTGGGCCCCGCCTGTCGGCGCGCCCGCGCACTCGCTCTGCCCGCTGGCCCCGCTTGTCAGTCGCCGCGCCCGCGCTCGCGCTGCCCGCTGGCCCCGCCTGTCAGCCGCCCAGGCTGTCGCGCGCCCGCGCGCCCCCGCGGGATCTAATCCTGGCCGTTGATCTGAGGTCTAACGGCTGTAAGCGCCCGATACCCTTTCACCCGCGCATTTTCTTAAAGAACCCCCCGGTTTTCTGGATTTTGCGCCCGCCGTCCCTGGTTTCTCGCAGTTAAGTCCTCAGCCCTTTTAATTAATTTAAAATAGGTCCTTAGGGCATATTTTTAACCCCTAAACTTGTAAAATTCATAACTTTGCCATATGAACTCCAAATTAGGTGCTTCAAATTGCAAAATGTTCATAAAATTATTATCTATCTGTTTATGCAATGTTTCCTTGCTGTTTCCATGTTCCAATTAATGGTTAATCATTAGGATATGATTAAGGTTATTGGAACCCTATTGGAGATAAATAAAAGAAAGTAGACTTTAATAAAAGTTGGAGCACTTAAGTTTATGGACTCAAACACTTAAGTTTAGGAACTTAAACCAGATAATTATTTAATCCCACCACTGACTTAAACCTGAGTAGTGGATAATGACTCATTTTGTATAGTCCTCTACCCCAGGCCTAGAGAACACCAGAGTGCCTATCCCTTTTCTGTTATGAACATGTGACCTCTCTCTGCTGCATATGTTTGGTATTTTGTTTTTGTTTGTTATTTTCCCAAGTGCATAGTGTGAATGATTGCTTTACGTAGACAACGAGCAGTCTGTATTTCCCGAGGCAGTTGCAGAGGAAGTCCCTGATCAGCAGTTTGGTGAAGGCAAGTGTCCTCTGACCCATTATGTCCTATTCACTTATAACTTACTATCCCGCATTACTTACTTGAAACCTAAGGATTGACTAGCTTTACACTTTACTTTATCCTTGATGACCTTATGGGCTGTTATGGTTAGCACTCTGCTATTGCCTTAACTTAATCAATGAACAAGATGTGACTATTTATGATACTGTTATCCTGAAGATGTTGATGATCTTGTGATACTCTAGGGGGCTCAGGCTGTTTCCTGAGTACCTCTCCGTAAGGACTGGTTCGTTGAGAGACCACCCGGGATAACAGTGCAACCATGAGGGTGAAATGGGATGCCCTTAGCTGATTAATTAGATGAACTAGAGGTGTAGTTGCTTCGTCGTCGTGCCGTCAATGGGGTCCAGGCACAGTGCTTGCTCTGCCGAGGCTGAGTGCCGAGGTTCTTTCGTTTTGCTTTTGTTAGTCACTCTCCTGCGGGGAGGGGTACTGTGTTTATCAAACTGGAGAAACCTAACGGGCAGCTATGATCTCTAGGGAATCTTTGTAAAAGCTACGTAGTGATGCCCTGCCGAACCACGTAGGTAGTGGTCAATGGGGATTAGCTCTCCCCGGGTAGAAAGGGAATCATGACTCATGGGTAAAGTGTGCAACCTCTGCAGAGGGTAGTGAAACTGATATATCAGCCGTGCTCACGGTTAAGAGCAGCCTTGGGATCCTCTTTGATTAGAGATACAGATGGTTCGAGATACAAGGATTATGTTATGGTTTTGGTTCGACTATGATGATGTTGTTCCTCGAGGAGGAAATGGTTTACGGGTTGGTTAATGCTAAAATCTGGCTTCTACTAATGATAAATACTTGACCAACTAAAAGCAACTGCTTGAGCCTAACCCCACATAAAGCTAGTCCACTTCAGCCAAACGGGACATTTGCTGAGTACGTTGATGTGTACTCATCCTTGCTTTACCACAAAACACCAGGTTGTCCGCATTGTAATCACTGCTCAGGAGAAGGCGAAGTTGTGGAAGGAGACTTCCAGGAGTTTCAAGACTACGACGAATTCTAGGTGTGGGTTGGCGGCAACCCCCAGTCAGCTGCCTGTGGAGGCCTTTTCTTTACTGCGTTTCGCTAGTACTTTGATTTACCTATCAAGACGATGACTATGTTGATGTCTATGACTCTGTGATGTAATAAGTTAATACTCTTTTAAGTTATTATTCGAGCATTGTGCGATGATGTTCATTTATGTAATCGCTGTGTACGTGAGTTCTGATCCTGGCACGTACATAGTTCGCATTCGGTTTGCCTTCCAAAACCGGGTGTGACATAAGTGGTATCAAAGCCGTGCTGACTGTAGGACCGCTGACCTAGAGTAGCACTGGTCGTTCTAAGGACTATTGACCTTCCCTCTCACCTTGACCTCTGTTGTTACTTCAAAAGTCGGTCACTTCGACCAACCCTATGTTTTACTACATATATATACTATATTATACCTTGTCCAAAAAATTTTTATCTTATTCTGTCTATGGTTTATTCACTTGTCATATTAGTTCTGCTCTTACTCTTGTGCTTACGGTGTCTTTTGTAGATGGCTCGTCTTAGACACACTGCACGTAAGTCGGTGATTCCTTTCCTGCCGTCTCGACTTGCGGAGCGTCCTCTGCACCGCACCGTGTCCGGACAGTCGAGTCACCTGGAAAGGCTGCACCACCGTCTGCGTGAGGAGCAGGAACGCCGGCGCCAGCACGGAGAGCAGCAGGGCTCTTCCTCCCCACCCCAGCGAGAGGTGGAGTCCGTGAGGCCCCGTTCCTCTGTTGCCCAGCTGGAGGCGCCCCCTGCACCACCGCGGGTCGCCCCGGCTGTTGGAGGAGCTACTGGAGGAGATCCCGACGACGACGACTCAGACCACAGCACGGAGTCTTCTGAGCCGCTGGAGGCGGAAGGATGGGTCGCCCGACCCATCACCCGTGACGCCGCTCGCGGTTGTCACTTCCACGACGCACTCGACACCTTGCTGCGCCAGGCTTTCGACCGGCACACCTGGTCGATCGAGTATCGTTGTGTAGTTTACCAGCACAGTCGCGGGAGGTACCCGGACCGCTGGGAGGCTACCTGCCTAGTTCGTCGTCCGGAGGATGACCTCCGGGGTGCGGAGGCCGTCTCGGAGCACTACTCCATCTCCGAGAGGGACACTGCAGAGGCGGCTATGCAGGATGCAGCCCGGCGAGCACTCTCCCAGTACAGTTCTTTGTTCGGTGGCGTGGCCGACGGTCTTAACCTTCGGTACTACCCCCGCCGCCCTACTGGCAGCACGGAGAGTGTGGTTGTCTCACCTGTGGGTGAGGGTAACCCTAGGTTGAGCAGCACAGTCAACCTAGTCGCAGTCCTTAACACTGAGCTGGACCACTCTCTGGACGAGCTAAGCAGGGCTCGAACGGAGATTGCGGAGTTGCGTGCTGAGCTGGCAGAGCGCCATCACCAGGAGGGTGGTTCCCCCGCTCCTGTTGGGACTCAGCACCCATACCGCTCGCCGCCACGTGGTCACCACACTTATGGTTCCCCTGTCTGTAAGACCAGGATAGATCTGGATCCTTAGATCGTTAGCGTCGGAGTTTGTAATAATTCTTAAGTCAGATGTCTCAGTCTTAGGTAGTCAGTTTAGTTGCTTATCAGTTGCTTTCATGCTTGTTATGATGAACTTGTGCTGGATTCGAATCTTTGTAATGACTGTTGCCAACCTGTGGGTTTCCCCTGCGGTTTGGCCTAGCTAGTAATGTTAATGAAGTCAGTTGCTTAGTTGGGAAACCAATTGTCTCCACTTTCCTTCTTATCTGCGAAGCTGTGTTGAGTCATAATGAGGATCAGTGAAGCTCTTTGTTCACTCAGTGTCATGAAGAATTCTGTATTCTCTTTTCTTATGCTGAAGGGTTGTAAGATCAATGCTGATGTATGAATGTCTTCCACAGATGTCTGACAACAGGCGCCGATGCAACAGGCATGCTCAGCAAGAGCAGCATGACCAGCAGGAGGAACAACAGAGGCAGCCTCCCCCACCACCCCCGATGTCAGTGGAGCAGATGTTCTTGATGCAGACTCAGGCAGTGCAGGCCATTGGGAAGACTCTGGCAGCCATGCAGCAGGCTCAACAGCAACCCCAACCCCAATTGCAAGTGCAGATGCCCCAGATGCCACGGGATAAGCGTGGTGAGTTCATGAGAGGGCACCCTCCTACCTTCGCCCATTCTGCTGACCCCATGGATGCAGAAGACTGGCCGCGCGCAGTGGAAAGGGAACTGCGCACCGCCCAATGTGACGACAGGGAGAAGGTTCTGTATGGTCCCCGTCAGCTAAGGGGAGCAGCCCAGTCCTGGTGGGAGTCCTACCTCGCCACCCATGCTAACCCCGAAGTCATCACCTGGGAAGAATTCAGCGAGAGCTTCCGTAGGTACCATGTGCCGGAGGGACTGATGATCGTGAAGAAGGAGGAGTTTCTGGCTCTGAAGCAGGGACCCCTGTCTGTTAGTGAGTACAGAGACAAGTTTCTGCAGCTATCTCGTTATGCACCTGAAGACGTCAACACTGATGCTAAAAGGCAGTACAGGTTCATGAGAGGTTTGGTGGATCCCCTGCATTACCAGCTGATGAATCACACCTTCCCCACCTTCCAGCACCTGATCGACAGGGCAGTTATGACCGAGAAGAAGCCTAAGGACATGGAAGATCAGAAGCGCAAGATGAGTGGACACCAGTCCGGAGGCATCAGCCGTCCACGTTTCTCGGGCAGTTCGTCTCAGCAAAGTAGGCCTGGTCACCCACAGGGATATCAGAATCAGAATCAGCGTCCGCATCAGCAGCAGTTTCAGAGGCAGTACCCGCAGCAGCAGCAGCAGTATCGTCAGCACAGCCAGCCGGGAGGTAATCAGTATCAGAAGCAGAACAACCAGGCACCTCCCCTTCCTGCCCCAGCAGCAAATCAGAGCAACCAAGCAGCCCCAGCACAAGGAGGAGGCAGAGGATGTTTCCACTGTGGAGATCAAGGCCACTGGGCGATGCAGTGCCCAAAGAAGTTGGCGCAGCAGCAGACCAACCCCAATGCTCCAACAAGACAAGGTGTACTGCAGCCGGCAGCAGGCAATCGTAACCAAGCGTACAACCGTGGAAAGGTGAACCACTTGGAGGCCGAAGCGATCCAGGGTGCACCAGATGTGGCAGTAGGTATGTTCTCCGTCGAATCTCATCCCGCAAAAGTGCTATTTGATACTGGTGCAACTCATTCATTTGTCACTGCAACATGGGTAGAATTGCATAACATCTCAGTAGAGGCAATGATGCCGCCCATGAGGATTAATTCGGTCGGTGGCAAGGTGCAAACAGATAAAATATGCTCAAATATAATGGTGGAAATAAGGGGGATAGGATTCCCCAGTGACTTAATAGTAATAGACACCCCTGGGATAGACATTATTTTAGGGATGAATTGGTTAATGAAGTATGAAGCAAATGTTAGTTGTGACAAGAGGACCGTAACATTGAAGTCCCCGTCAAGAGAGGAGGTAGTGGCCGAGCTATGGATGCCTAAATCAGCGGAGGGAGCCTGTCATCAGATTTCAGTTGATAGTAAGGAGCCTAACCCGCTCGAGGCTATCAAGGTCGTGTCAGACTTTCCGGATGTGTTTCCCGAGGAACTAACGGGCATGCCACCCGAGAGAAAGGTTGAATTTTCCATAGAGCTTATCCCTGGTACCGCCCCCATTTCTAAAAGGGCCTATCGAGTGTCTGGACCAGAACTGGTAGAACTCAAGAAGCAGATAGATGAGATGTTAGGGAAGGGTTACATCAGGCCAAGCACCTCGCCTTGGGCCGCCCCAGTGTTGTTTGTAGAGAAGAAAGATGGTACCAAAAGGATGTGCATAGATTACAGAGCCCTGAACGAAGTCACTATTAAGAACAAGTACCCTTTGCCAAGAATAGAAGATCTGTTTGACCAACTCAGAGGTGCCAGTGTATTCTCGAAGATAGATCTGAGATCAGGTTACCATCAACTCAGAATCCGACCCTCGGACATACCGAAGACGGCATTCATCACCAAGTATGGGTTATATGAGTTCACAGTTATGTCCTTTGGTTTGACAAATGCACCAGCCTTCTTTATGTACCTGATGAACAGTGTGTTCATGGATTATCTGGACAAGTTTGTGGTAGTGTTCATCGATGACATTCTCATATACTCTCAAAGTGAGGAAGATCATGCAGAGCATTTGAAGATGGTATTGCAAAGACTTCGAGAGCATCAGTTGTATGCCAAGTTGGGCAAATGCGAGTTCTGGATTCACGAAGTCTTATTTCTGGGTCACATCATAAATCAAGATGGGTTGGCAGTGGATCCGAAGAAAGTGGCAGATATCCTGAACTGGAAAGCACCAAAGGATGTTCGTGGGATCAAGAGCTTCATCGGAATGGCTGGATATTACAGGCGTTTCATTGAAGGCTTTTCAAAGATTGCTAGACCAATGACAGCATTATTAGCGAAGAAAGTCGAGTTTAAGTGGACCCAAAAGTGTCAAGAAGCATTTGAAGAACTGAAGAATAGATTGACCACAGCACCGGTGTTAGTCCTGCCTAATGTTCACAAGTCATTCTCAGTGTATTGCGACGCTTCTTACACCGGATTGGGATGTGTGCTAATGCAAGAAGGAAGAGTTGTAGCATACTCATCTCGACAGTTGAAGATCCATGAGAATAATTATCCCACCCATGACCTGGAGTTGGTAGCAGTAGTTCATGCTTTAAAGACCTGGAGACATTACTTGTATGGGCAGAAGTGCGACATTTACACAGATCATAAAAGTCTGAAGTACATATTCACCCAGTCAGAGTTAAACATGAGGCAGCGAAGATGGTTGGAATTGATCAAAGACTATGAGTTGGAGATACATTACCATCCAGGCAAAGCCAATGTTGTTGCAGATGCTCTGAGCAGGAAGAGTCAAGTTAATATGTTGGCCACGTACCCGATGCCATATGAGTTAGCCAAAGAGTTCGACAGACTGAGCCTCGGTTTCCTGAACAGTACGCAAGGAGTAACAGTGGAGTTAGAGCCCACCCTAGAGCGGGAGATCAAAGAAGGGCAGAAGGATGATGAAAACATCAACAAGATTCGGCAGCTGATCTTAGAAGGAAGAGGCAAAGACTTTCGAGAGGATGAAGAGGGAGTAATATGGTTCAAGGACCGATTGTGTGTTCCCGACCTCAAACCTATTCGGGAGCTGATCCTAAAGGAAGCTCATGAGACAGCCTACTCCATACACCCGGGAAGCGAAAAGATGTACCAGGATTTAAAAAGGAGGTTTTGGTGGTATGGCATGAAAAGAGAGATCGCAGAATATGTCGCCATCTGTGATAGTTGTCAGAGAACCAAAGCAGAGCATCAGAGGCCTGTCGGATTGTTGCAGCCATTGTGGATTCCTCAGTGGAAGTGGGATGAGATCGGGATGGATTTTATAGTTGGCCTACCTCGCACCCGGGCCGGTTATGATTCCATCTGGGTGGTTGTGGACCGCCTAACAAAGGTGGCCCATTTCATACCTGTGAAGACAACATACACCGGAGCAACGTTAGCTGAGTTATACATGTCACGGATAGTCTGCCTCCATGGTGTGCCGAAAAAGATAGTGTCAGATCGAGGAACGCAGTTCACATCTCATTTTTGGCAGCAGCTACAAGAAGCTTTGGGCACCCATTTGAACTTCAGCTCAGCTTATCACCCGCAGACAGACGGTCAGACTGAAAGAACTAATCAGATCCTAGAAGATATGTTGAGAGCCTGTGCGTTGCAAGACAAGTCAGGATGGGACAAAAGATTACCTTATGCAGAATTCTCCTACAACAATAATTACCAGGCCAGCTTGAAGATGTCACCGTTTCAGGCTCTCTATGGACGGAGTTGTAGGACTCCGCTGCATTGGGACCAGCCTGGAGAGAGACAGGTGTTTGGCCCCGACATCTTGCTTGAAGTCGAAGAGAATATCAAAATGGTTCGGGAGAACCTGAAGATAGCACAGTCAAGACAACGAAGCTATGCGGACCGAAGGAGAAGAGAACTGAGTTTTGAAGTGGGAGACTACGTCTATCTAAAGGTGTCACCTATCAGGGGAGTCAGAAGATTCGGAGTTAAAGGCAAGTTAGCACCCCGGTACGTTGGACC
This sequence comes from Zea mays, assembly GCF_902167145.1. Classification (NCBI taxonomy): domain Eukaryota; kingdom Viridiplantae; phylum Streptophyta; class Magnoliopsida; order Poales; family Poaceae; genus Zea; species Zea mays. The sequence goes on from NC_050101.1 coordinate 21,727,185, forward strand.
ATATCAGATTCAGGCAAAGCGTGGAGAAGTGGCCTACTAACTCAACCTACCAGAAAGTTTGTCGGCGGTGCACAATGTGTTCCATGTGTCGCAATTGAAGAAGTGTCTGCGAGTACCAGAAGAACAGTTGCCAGTGGAGGGTTTGGATGTCCAGGAGGATCTGACATACATAGAGAAGCCAACGCATATTCTGGAGTTTGCAGACAGAGTCACCCGGAGGAATACCATCAGAATGTGCAAAGTCAGATGGGGCCACCACTCGGAGGAAGAAGCAACCTGGGAACGAGAAGATGATCTGAAAGCCAAATACCCCGAACTCTTTGCTGACCAACCCTGAATCTCGGGGGCGAGATTCTTTTAAGGGGGATAGGTTTGTAACACCCTGAATTTGGGGGTATAAAATTTCTTTGCTCATATTCACAAATTCAGGTGTTACTTTTCTTTCCTCATCCTTCCCCAATCTTTTCTTTCTCATTTCTATAGGAGAAAGTGCTTATTTTTATTTGTAATAATAGTGTGATAGGTTAAACCCTAAGGGAGTATGAATTGTTGCATCATGTTGAACCCTGGATTTCACTTTTGTTTGGTGCATAATTCTCAAAAGGTCTAATTTGAATTTGTGGCACATTTGAATTTGAATCAAATGGAGAAAATAAAAAGAAAAGAGGAAGGAAATTCCAAAGTAAAAAGAAAAGGAAAAGTAGCCCGCTACCCTCGCCCGCTCGGCCTTTCGGCCCATCAGGCCCAACTCGCGCGCGCGCCCTCCCGCCCCTCCTCTCTCTGCGCAGCGGGCCCCACCTGTCGGCGCTCCCGCTTCACCGCGCGTGCGCCATCTCCCTCGCTCTCTCTGCCCGTGGGCCCGGCCCGTCAGCCTCGCTTTCCTCGCGCCCGCACCCGCTTTCTTCTCTCTCTCTCCGCCGTGTCCATTGCCACGGTAAGCTCCGCCCCGACGTCCGCAACCCGGAACGCGCTCCAATCTCCTCTCCCCCTCCCTATTTCTCTCTGCCCGCGCTCACCCGCTGTCCGCCGTGCAGCCGCCACCGTCGACCCGGGCTACCGTCTCGTCTCCGTCGCCGTCGAGGAGTCCCCGGGGGCCGCTTTGAGGTAAGGAACCTCCCCCGCCCCTATTGGCCCTTGTCTTGCACTCTATCGCGCTTGATTTCTCGCCGGAGTCGATTAGCGCCGCCGTCGAGCCATTCCACCGTGAACCACCCTCCTCCGGTGCCCTTACCCCGACCCAGACCCCACCAATAGGTTTCTCGTGCCCTCCCCAACCTCCCCGGCCACTCAGGTCGCCCCGGGAACCCGCAGGGCCCCCGCTCCCCTCGTCTCCGGCGAGCTCCTCCGCCCCGGGGGCGAGCGCCGCCGCCCCAGCTAGCCGAAGAAGACGGGAGCCAGCCACCCCATCCCCGCCGTCTATCCTAGATCGGACGGCACGGATTCAAATAACCCGAACTCAATCTCAACCGTCCGTCCAAGATCCATCGGCCCAGAGCCGTTTCCCCGCGCCCCGTCTCTCTGCCAACTAGGCCCCGCCTGTCGGCGCGCCCGCGCACTCGCTCTGCCCGCTGGCCCCGCTTGTCAGTCGCCGCGCCCGCGCTCGCGCTGCCCGCTGGCCCCGCCTGTCAGCCGCCCAGGCTGTCGCGCGCCCGCGCGCCCCCGCGGGATCTAATCCTGGCCGTTGATCTGAGGTCTAACGGCTGTAAGCGCCCGATACCCTTTCGCCCGTGCATTTTCTTAAAGAACCCCCCGGTTTTCTGGATTTTGCGCCCGCCGTCCCTGGTTTCTCGCAGTTAAGTCCTCAGCCCTTTTATTTAATTTAAAATAGGTCCTTAGGGCATATTTTTAACCCCTAAACTTGTAAAATTCATAACTTTGCCATATGAACTCCAAATTAGGTGCTTCAAATTGCAAAATGTTCATAAAATTATTATCTATCTGTTTATGCAATGTTTCCCTGCTGTTTCCATGTTCCAATTAATGGTTAATCATTAGGATATGATTAAGGTTATTGGAACCCTATTGGAGATAAATAAAAGAAAGTAGACTTTAATAAAAGTTGGAGCACTTAAGTTTATGGACTCAAACACTTAAGTTTAGGAACTTAAACCAGATAATTATTTAATCCCACCACTGACTTAAACCTGAGTAGTGGATAATGACTCATTTTGTATAGTCCTCTACCCCAGGCCTAGAGAACACCAGAGTGCCTATCCCTTTTCTGTTATGAACATGTGACCTCTCTCTGCTGCATATGTTTGGTATTTTGTTTTTGTTTGTTATTTTCCCAAGTGCATAGTGTGAATGATTGCTTTACGTAGACAACGAGCAGTCTGTGTTTCCCGAGGCAGTTGCAGAGGAAGTCCCTGATCAGTAGTTTGGTGAAGGCAAGTGTCCTCTGACCCATTATGTCCTATTCACTTATAACTTACTATCCCGCATTACTTACTTGAAACCTAAGGATTGACTAGCTTTACACTTTACTTTATCCTTGATGACCTTATGGGCTATTATGGTTAGCACTCTGCTATTGCCTTAACTTAATCAATGAACATGATGTGACTATTTATGATACTGTTATCCTGAAGATGTTGATGATCTTGTGATACTCTAGGGGGCTCAGGCTGTTTCCTGAGTACCTCTCCGTAAGGACTGGTTCGTTGAGAGACCACCCGAGATAACAGTGCAAACATGAGGGTGAAATGGGATGCCCTTAGCTGATTAATTAGATGAACTAGAGGTGTAGTTGCTTTGCTGTCGTGCCGTCAATGGGGTCCAGGCACAGTGCTTGCTCTGCCGAGGCTGAGTGCCGAGGTTCTTTCGTTTTGCTTTTGTTAGTCACTCTCCTGCGGGGAGGGGTACTATGTTTATCAAACTGGAGAAACCTAACGGGCAGCTATGATCTCTAGGGAATCTTTGTAAAAGCTACGTAGTGATGCCCTGCCGAACCACCTAGGTAGTGGTCAATGGGGATTAGCTCTCCCCGGGTAGAAAGGGAATCATGACTCATGGGTAAAGTGTGCAACCTCTGCAGAGGGTAGTGAAACTGATATATCAGCCGTGCTCACGGTTAAGAGCAGCCTTGGGATCCTCTTTGATTAGAGATACAGATGGTTCGAGATACAAGGATTATGTTATGGTTTTGGTTCGACTATGATGATGTTGTTCCTCGAGGAGGAAATGGTTTACGGGTTGGTTAATGCTAAAATCTGGCTTCTACTAATGATAAATACTTGACCAACTAAAAGCAACTGCTTGAGCCTAACCCCACATAAAGCTAGTCCACTTCAGCCAAACGGGACATTTGCTGAGTACGTTGATGTGTACTCATCCTTGCTTTACCACAAAACACCAGGTTGTCCGCATTGTAATCAATGCTCAGGAGAAGGCGAAGTCGTGGAAGGAGACTTCCAGGAGTTTCAAGACTACGACGAATTCTAGGTGTGGGTTGGCGGCAACCCCCAGTCAGCTGCCTGTGGAGGCCTTTTCTTTACTGCGTTTCGCTAGTACTTTGATTTACCTGTCAAGACGATGACTATGTTGATGTCTATGACTCTGTGATGTAATAAGTTAATACTCTTTTAAGTTATTATTCGAGCATTGTGCGATGATGTTCATTTATGTAATCGCTGTGTACGTGAGTTCTGATCCTGGCACGTACATAGTTCGCATTCGGTTTGCCTTCCAAAACCGGGTGTGACAGGCGTCTCCGGACTTCCTAACGTCGCCGTCTGCCGCCACGTCCCGGCTCGGGAAATCTTAACCCGATTCCCTTTCGGGTGACGCGCGTGATCGCGCTATCTGCCGGGTTTCCCCCGTCCCTTAGGATCGGCTTACCCATGTGCAAGTGCCGTTCACATGGAACCTTTCTCCTCTTCGGCCTTCAAAGTTCTCATTTGAATATTTGCTACTACCACCAAGATCTGCACCGACGGCCGCTCCGCCCGGGCTC